>NW_015548184.1:2967704-2979202 GCF_001515605.1 Sinocyclocheilus anshuiensis
AACACAGATTTAGACAGATTTGTGAACAATATTTGAGAGAAATAGGCCTTTTGTGTACATAGAAAAAGTATTAGATCTTTGAGTTCAGCTCATGAAAAATGGGGGCAAAAACAAAAGTGTTGCGTTTATAATTTTGTTCAGTGTATGTATTATAAATTAATGATTTTCAAATATCAATAAATTATTAGTAAATAGATTTTCATTTGTGGGTGTGTACACACACACACACATACACATATATACATATGTATTAGAAATTAATTATTTTCAAATATTAATAAATTATGAATAAGTAGATTATTCATATATAGTTCATATATATAACATATATATATACAGATATAATAAATTAGATATGTATTATAAAATTTAAATTTATTTTTATTTTTTAGGGGGTAATTTCAGCTCAACATATTTTACTAAGAAATACCAGTTCTTGCCTTCGATCTTGATAAAAACAGAGATGCCAATTAGAGAGAAAAAGTCTGTTTGAAAGTGTCTGGTCAGTCCTATAGGGTTCAGTGTCATAAGAAAAAAAAACAGCAACGTTTTTCTGTGTGTATGAGTGAAAGAGAGTGTCTGACAGCTACAATCTCTTTGTTTTGCCTCTAAGGACTACTAAGGAAGCGGAGGACAAAAAAAAGTAAACAAAGAGCAGAGAAGAGAAAGGAATAAAAACAGCTCTTTGTAAACAGCTGAGAATCAAAGATCTTTTAAGAGCATCTTTATATATATTTATCACTGAAAGCAATTACACGAAGCCCTGACAGCATTCACAGCTCTCTAATGGCTAATTGTCAGAATAATGGCCAAAGATGCAGCACAGGACTTTCTTTCTTGTGCTGCTGCCAAAAGCTTTGAAAACCACTTACAGCCAAAAAGTTGGCCAAGAGACAAAGCAAAGTATATTAGCATTGTTTATATGCAGTCAGGAGAAAAAAAAACAGAACAGTTCAAATCGGTAACATGGGAGTGCTAAATGCTAGCTAAGTCTCTTGAGCTACGTTCTCTTTAGCTTAGACTGTCAGCCTTTACGGCAGTTATTGCAGCATAAAATAGAGCTGAATAAAAATTAATATTTAGCTAAAGGTCGGTCAAGTAAATCAGCAGAGCCCAAAGGAGACTGAGCTGTGCGATCGGTTTCCAAGACGTGCGGTTTCAAGTAGAGAGAAACCGAGGGGAAGGTGGAGTCACAATGGCTTGGCTGACAGGTGCATTTCAGTCTGTAATGCAAGAGAAGCCCTGAGGGGTTCGGCGGGGAGGGAGTTTGTGTCTGTACTATAGGTCAACAGAGGCATTTCCCTTAAAGGCCGCCAAAAACCCAACTGTGTAATAGCATAGGTAAAGTCCGTCCAAGTTTTGTGCCTCTGAATTACTGTTCAGAAGAGTGGAATGAGCCAAGCTGGCTCATCCTTTCCTCCAGGTGCTGAGCCAATGAGATAACCTTCTTCTAAATGTCACCCACATCTTTTTGAGCATGAGGTTTGCTAGCTGGTGTCAAATCTTAATGGACCATTAAAAAACTCTTTTCATTCCCACAAGCCTGAAACACTCAGAGGTTTAATAGTGCATAATTGAGTACGGCAGCTAACTAATAACCATGAAACCATAAGACAAAAGTCATGCTCAAGATGAAAGTTGGTTTGCATGAAGTTGCATGAAAAATTTCTGTACTTATCACTGATGCAGCAGTGTTGGGGAAGACTAACTAAAAGGAGTCAAGCAACTAACTTAACGACAGTTTTTAAAAGCATGACAGTAGTTCAAATATTTATCTGATTCGCTTCAGTGAACTGGTTTGTGTAGATGCGGTTCATTCAGATTCAACAATATTTTCACTGATTCAAACCAATTATTCATAGATTCACATACACTTTTATAGAGAAATTAACTATACTGCAGTTAATCGTTATGTTTCCACACTACAGTATATGCTATTTTTATTAGCTGTATTTAGTGGAAACATACTTTTTAAAATATAATTGTTTTTGTTTATATCATTGGATGTTTATACATTTTAAAGATTTAATGCAGTTATGTAGTTTTATTTTTTTCTTGACAACCTATAGTTTTAAAGTATTTTCATCAACACTGTTCTGCATGCAGGAGTACAGAGCCATGCAAAAGAATTCATACTCCTTCATTTTTTTTCCACATTGTGTCAAGTTGCAACATCATATCAATCAACACTCCATACTATGAAAGCCCTTTTCCGAACTTTTTCCCCAATATTGCATGATATAAACTCACAATTGCAAGAAAAAAACTCAGAATTGTGAGAATTAAACTCGCAATTATGAGAGAAAAAAAATCCAAATTGCAAGTTTATAAGATATAAAGTCGCAATTCTGAGAAATAAAGTCAGAATTGAGAGATACAAGCTCACAATTCTGACTTTATAACATGTAATTGCAAGTTATATAGACAGGGCCTAAAATTAACACTCGCCAAGCGCCAAATGCGAGTAAAACTCATCATCATCGTGATTAGCTGTTCTGTCATAAGCGACAAGAGCGAATCAAATAATAGGATATAAATGGACTGATAAGGTCAGAGCAGTGATGGCCAGCTTGCCCCTAGACACGGTTCTAATAACTTTTACCTGAGAAGATTTTGCTGCTTCATTTCGGAAGATTAACTTTTCCCTTCTTTATTCTTCATAACCCAAGAATGCGGCGCCACATACCTGGGTTACGCCGCCTAAACGGTGCAGTGAAGTATAGTTTGAAAGGCTGCGCATTTGGCTGCACGCACACGCTGAGCCACTTCAGACAGCTCACCAGTAGCGCTTCAAAGCACGAAAACACACACAATTGTCAAAATGCGCGGTTTTGGCGAGTTACCTTGTAAACGTAGTCTTAAATGAGTTATAAAGTCTTAAATAACCGTAAAGAGTTGGGAGAATATCGGATGTGTGTCAGATCCGCGTCATATGCATCATGTTTTAAAGAGACAGCGCTGATTTTAAAATGAAACCTGCTGAAGTCTGTCATTGATGTAAATCAAAGAACAAAAGAAAAAGAGAAATCCTTGGACTGTTCTAGTTGCTGATTAACTTTTATAGCTTGAATAAAGATTAATATGTATAGTTTATGCATATATAATATAGTTTATGTGAAGATTGTTTTAAAATCACTTAAATTAAAAGTTGTTATATTTCAGAGCCTATTACATGTTAAAAATAATGGCTTTCAATTATACTGTAATGTTGAACGGCTATAATTAATAGGTAAAATTGAGGGGAAAATGCACCAGCAGGACAAAAACATTGTTAATATGTTTAGTTATTGTAGAAGTAATAACTGCCTGTTTTTGCAAAAAGAGTTTCATGGCCGGTAAATTTTATCATGTCACCGGCCATTGGCAGGTGTGGCAAAAAGTTAGTTTTAGGCCCTGTATATAGATATAAACACCTAATTCTGAGAAAACAGTTTTTTCTCCCTTAGAATCGGACTTTATAAAACAGATAGTGCCGGTCCTTAATTCTGATTGGCCGAGCCACGTTCGAAGCTGTTGTAAATTACTCTACAAACATACACCTTTGTTTACATTTGTCCGCTTCGCGGCGTGCCTAACAACGCCCCTTAACTGTTATAAATTCACTCTAAACCACGGCTTCTTGGGGCTTATTGCTTTATTATAACTCGCAATTGCGAGTCTATATCTCACAGTTATGAATTGTGAGATGTACACTTGCGAGAAAAAGTCAGAATTGTGAGTTTATATCCCGCCATTCTGACTTTATATATCGTAATTCAGACTTCAACTCACAATTGCGAGTTTATATCAATAATAAAAACGTATAAATATAGAATTATTTATATCTTGCAATTGTGATTTCATCTCTAAGAATTGTAAGTTTATATCTTGCAATTCTGACTTTATTATTCGCTATTGCGATTTTATACTTCACAATTCTGAGGGAAAAAAGGTCAGAATTGCGAGATAAAATGCAGCAAACATTTTTTTTATTCAGTGGTGGAAAAGGGCTTCCATACCATACCCTATAATGACTAAACAAAAAAGTAATTTAAAGCAGTTTAGCATAAGGATGCAACATGACAAAATGTGAAAAAAAAAAAAAAAAAACTTTCGCAAGGCACTGTATACAATGAATCTGGACAACCTGGCATCCTCATCTCTCAGTGGGTCATGGGCCTTTACAGACTGCTGGTAGGCACAATAAAACTATATTTTCGACCAATGGTAAAGTACCAGTCTGATTTAATCAAATGCTTTATTAACTAAGGTCTATATTTTGCTTCTGACAAAAACGCTTTTTTTCCCATTTAGAAACTTATTTGGCACCTTTCTGGATCAATTTTTGAGCAGCGAGAGATTCCCATTTCCCCGGCTGTTTTCCAGGCTCTGTCTTGCCTGCGCTGTCGAGCTCATTCTGTCTCCCAGACCCAGCCATTTCTAACAACATAAACTGCCAGCTGATCTATTTTTGATCAGCTGCACCTGTGCCCAATTATCCCTGTGAAATGGTTTATGCCAGCGAGACGGTATTCCTTGTTGTTTATCCTCTTATCTAGGCATGGACGGGGAGCACAGGGGCTGTTTTTCCCATTTGAATAAGGCCTGGACACCCAAAGCTTGGTGTGTGCTGATACTCTATTATTAATTTCGTACTGAGACTGTGACACACACTATCTTATGGGTTTGAACAGTAGGAGAAAAGGAGAAAAACAACATCCCGTAAGGACAAGCAATGATATAATGTTTTTGTACATCCAACTAATTGCAGATTTACTAGCTGCAGGTGCTTCTCACTATTTATTCAAGGTCCTTGGTTTTGCACTTTATCTCCTGCTGTGCAGGCTGCAAACAATCTATAGCAGCATGTATAAATAATGTTTCAGATCCTGGTATAAAATCAGTTGAATTTCCATGAAAAAAATATTGTATACTGTACAGTATGTGTGGTTCGAAAAAACAGGCTGCACACATACGGTATGTGCGTACTGTGCTAATGACGAAATGTACACATTCCCTAGTGTACATATAACAATTGAAGTATACTTCAGTATATACTGGGAGCGGAATGAGTAACAGTGCTAGTTTCTGACACTTACGCCTCTAAAGTTGCTCATGGCCTGGAAGTAGATGACGTAGTTCTTCCTGGGGTCCAGAGGGCTGTTCCAGTAGCCGTTGTAGGTGTGGTTGTCCCCCACAGTAAAGGGTGTAGCCTCTGGCAGGCTGCTCGGGGGAAGTTCGGCTGTATAGTAGTGTGGCGCTCCACGGGCCTGAGCCTCACCGTGAGATGTTGGAATGGGGAAGCAGTCCTGAACGCTCAGTTCTCTCTTCACCTTCCTACCAGCTTCCTCCTCCACAATCACTTGATATGTGCTGTGTATACATACACATAGTAATGTATTTTATAAAAATATAATAGTAATAATAGTAATAACGTATAAGGAATATTCCAGGTTCGAAACAAGTTAACAGCACTTGATTATCATAAAAAAATTATTTCCAGATGTCTCTTTTAAGAAAAAAAAATCAGGGTTAGAGTTTACAATATCTCAAAATATATTAAAGTGCAACATACAAAACATTAAATAAATTTGAGCGTTATTTTAGTAGCATTGAGATACTACTGTAGTTTTAGTTCATATTTTGAATTATATTTTTATATCTCTGTTTTCATTTTAATTTTAGTTCAAGTTTTATTAGCTTTGCTGTATTTTTTCATTTTTATCAGTTTTTTTTTTTAATGTCTATATATCACTTTTATTAATTTAAACTTCAGTTTATATTTTTAGTTTTTAAAAAGAAGTTTAAGGTCCAGAATTATGGCAATTCCATAAAAGCACTGATGGGAGTGGAAAATTATGCGTGTAATTTACTGAAAATGCACACATTAAAGAACACAGACCATTTCCACAATGACCAGCACAATCTACCAAGAGCAGTGCAAATTACAGCCTGATTTGAGACATGCTTTTTTGGCTGTTAAATAATGGCGCAAATACCAGCAATTTGACAAGAGCAAACGTTAGTAAATCGTGTTGTGTGATTAATTTTAATACTCCCCTCCCATAAATGTTGCGTCTGAATGGGAAACTCCTACAAATGCATATTCAATAAGGTCAGGTGGAAAATTAACTGTGTCCACGCCTTTTCAGTGCTAATTCTTCACTACGTGTCTTTAGTAAATCCTGACAGTACTATTTTAATGCCAAAAGACGGTTTGTGCTGCCGCAAGTTGTTAGTAAATCTGGCCCTAAGTTTTTTTTATATTTTATTTTATTTCAAGTAACAAAAGTTTTTAATAACCCTGGTGAATACACAATAGTATAGCCTAACTAATATGTGTGTTAAGATGTTTTAAGCATGAGGAAAAAAAACAGACTTTATTAGAAATCATTTTTAGTGGTAACTTGTATCTGGAATATTCCTTTAAAGAAAATACTGGCACTCTCACCTGACCGGAGCTCCTCGGCCTTGTGCTGGACGCAGCAGGACTGTGATGGTGCTTTCTGTCTCACTCAGAGGGGACGGTATGTCTCCATAATCGAATGTAGGTGCTTCAAAAAGAGACAGAAAGTGAGAGAAAGAAAAACATTTTTTAAACCCACTCACTATCAAAAGTAAACTTCTCTAAAACATCCCCAATGATGGGCAGAAAAAAAAATAAACGAGAGCTCAGCAATTAAAAAGAAACCATTTGGGATCCAAATCCACTGTGTACATTAACTTTGTCATTTCAAAGTAAAGCAAAGTGAAGTTTACGCTAATTATTAAAAGCCAATATAACCAGCTAAACATTTTAATTAGACGAACCTCACGAACAACGCCTACATTGTTGTCTGAAATAAGCAACCAACACTTCATATGAACTCTGCTTTCTTCTCCAAACTTGTCCCTCTGTGTGTCTTGAACTCAGGGTGTAATTAAAAGCTGTGCATGTGGGACAAACAGAGGGGAAACTCATTTAAAAGGATCTGAGTCTGGACTGCATCCTTCCCCTGAGATGCTCGTGTTGAGCAATAACGCTTTCCTTAATATCAGCAGTCAATTAGAGCTGACGAGCAAAGGCAAACAATCTGCCAGAAATCAATGATTATGGTATTAAAAGTGGGTTTTGGCAAAACTACAGCTACTTGAGTGGACTTCAGTAAAAGTGAGGCCTTGGATGGCTTGCCTTTGAGTGCTTGCAGAGAAACTAAAAACACATTTAAAAATAGAATGCTGGTCTACATACATATGATGCAACTGAGAGATATAAGAGGGCCTGAGGGCTTATTTCTTTACAGTATGCACAGAAATGCAAGTATACAACAGGTCATATATGTACATCTATTTTAACAGCCTCAATCAATATACTGTAACAACTCCAAAGCGTCTAGCCTGCAACAACTTTCTCTGAGGTTTGGTGTACATAGTGAAATGCACAGATATAAGGGTGTAATGCATCTCTCTGTGTCTCTGTGCTCAGTTCCTGTTTGACTTCTGTACTATTTCTAATTAAAAATCCTTCAACCAGAAATATACTAATAATGCAGATAATATACAGTGACGCATATTTCCATTACAAATGATATTTTAACAATTTTAGTGAAAAAAAAATAAATAAATTGAAATACTGAAAGTAGTTTCTCAAACTGCATGAACACCACAATGTGTGTAAAGCCTGATGATCATATTATGCAGCTAAATATGCATATTAAATTTGAATTGGAATCCCAAATTTGGTGTCTGAAATGTGGACATTACCATAAACATTAATTAAAACAATTATTATTATTATTACCTAAATAAATATATTTCATTATTAAAATGAATGCAATTTTAAAAAATGCAAGCAAAAGATGCTGAAATAAATTAGGAAAAAAATAAAAAACTTTAAAATTTCTTTAGGGTATCAGACCGAATCAGACAATTTAAGATTTTATAAAGAACAGTTGAAACACGAGGAGCCGAATTCCACAGAGGCCCAAGACACAGGATGTTCGTAAATCAGATCCTAGCACTAGCCAGTCTGAAGCAAGCCTAACCAACTCTTTCACAGAACAGCTTTCAACATTAACACAAAAGGAACACACTGATCATAACAACTCAGGAAGGAGATTGTCAATTTTAGGGCAAGTTATCAAGATTAAATGGTCAAAGAGATGACAGCATGATCATCACGTGATAGTAACCACAATCACGAGCTCTGTGGATTGACTTCCCCCCACCTAGGAGACAAAGAAACAGACTTTCAGAGATTCCTTACAGACTCTTAATCTCTGGTCTTCATACATTCACATACATTCACAGAATGGCACAGAAACTGCCTTTCCATGCACCTAAATGACACTAAAAGGACTTGTGAGCAACTAATCATTTCTATGCATAACCCCATATTATGTATCTAACCCACACATTAGACTATCACGTTTTAATCATTTATTGTGTATGTATTTAGGTGTCCAAAAGCCCAGTTTAAATACTCAGGACACCATCAAATCACGGTCTTCGCTCTTCCTCTTATTTTTTGGTCATGGCTTCTAGCCATGCTTTTCAGTCATTGCTTTTTGCGCTTTTTGAGCATGCTCTGGCTTACACGCCAGCTCCTCCAAAACCATGAGGAGAAACGCCACCTAGTCTCGTCAAACTTTACTTCTATTTCTTTACTTTAGTTTATTTTATTTTCCGTTGAGAGTTTAGTGTTCTTCTGAGTAAAGTTTTGCCTAACGCCGTGCCTTGAGTGCCGTCTAAAACTTTAACCAGACCACAGCTCCGCGTCGTCAGCCAACGCCCAACCACTGGCTTCCCAAGACTGAACTTCCAGCCAATCAGCGACCGCGGGAAACCCCCTTCTGCAAGGACGACAACAAAGGGAACCCCGGACGCAACGCAAGTACCTCCAGATTCTAGCTGAACTGGTGCATTTAATATAAATTTTAACCTCATTGAGGAACTCAATGCGAGGGTTAATTAACCACTGCTGCGGATGAAAGATGAGAAGCTTCTGTTGAGACTGGTGTGTGTGTGTGTGTGTTACGTAAGCAGCGCGCGACCACTTGAATGAATGAATGCAGAGAAGGCTGTAACTTGAGTCCGCCTCTCCATTGTTAAACTGCAGTAAGTGAACTTAAAAGTTAACATCTGAGATCGTACAATAAGGTCGAAATTGAGCGTGTTCCTCATTTTTCTGTAATGCCTTGTTTATAGCTGAATTGATGTCATTTGCGTGTTCCAGTGCCATTCAATAGCTATACTCCCTGCAGGGAATCTCAGTCACTGTTAGCTGAACGGAGCTAAACTGCAATTAAAAGGGCAATAAATCGGTGGATAAAAGAATAGTTTTGAGCGTGTTCCTCAATCTATTTATCAAAGCTTTATTATTCATAGCTTGTTTGCCATGTTATGCGGCCCGTTCAATGAATCGCTGGCCGTCTCAGTGATCAGCCGTAAAACAGTGATTCTGTCCAAATTCCCTTTAAAATCTTAAATGATTCCCTTTGAGCTAAATTGACCTGTTTCCCTTACATTTCACTAAAACAAAACAGAAAATGTATCAACTTTTTTTATCCATTAACAGTGCTTTTGGTAGATTTTGAGCTGATAAAAGGCGAAACATCCCCGACTGTTAATCGGCCAAGTAGACAGGGTTATCAGGCCAAAGCCAATATTCTCAAAACAACCACATATTTGCAGATTAATGGACCTTGCCTACCACCACACTAAATCCTCTTATTGGATTTTGTGTTTCCGTCACATCGCTGCCGTCAAAAAACAGAAGTTCTCCATCGTTGCCATCGGAAAAAGGCTGGCTTTAACGCACATTGCTTCGCATCAGTCCAGTGTTGAGGAATCCTGATTTAGCATCAGCTGCATCTGGTTGACAGCAGCATATGGTGCTGTTTTGTAAGACGGGCTGGTTTTCGAATGGTGAGGATGACAGTGATGTCAGTTCTCTTTGAGGCGAGGGGAAACATGTAATGTTCTTGAAGGGCCTGTTGGGTTCTGAGCATCTGCTGTGATACAGTTTCACTATCACTTCCTCAGATCCACTCGGGAATACATAATGGCTCTTAAGAGGCGATATGGGCTTACTCACACACACATGCTTCAGAGATCAATAGCGCACCTGAAGCACAGGATGATGAACCGGAAACTCTGGAGTTTCGCATTTTTCCTTTTCTGTGAAATCAGTTTTTGTTTCACTTTGTTCCTGACTATTGAACCGCCAACGTGCATTTCTGTACCTCAGACATCTCCCGAATGATCTGAGGCATTTCAATCAACAGTTATCACCTGGTACATCTGAAGGTGCACGGAAACACACATGCACGTACATTTCGCATCACTGCAGAAGTACGAGTTCTAGTCATTTAATGCAAAACAAAAGCAACTTCTGCGTTTTCAGTTTTTCTTATAAACACTCCTTCCATTAAATTATAGCACCTGTTCTGCGTCTGAAGTTATTTATTGCTCGTTTACAACAGATGAACAGATGTAAAAGGTCAGTGTCGACCCATCAGACAAGGAGAGGAGAACATAAGTGATCAAATTAACTAGTTTTTTATTCAGTTCGTACTAATGTGCATACCTGTGATGCATATACAGTAAGCACATTTAAAGTTGTTGTTTTTTAACCATAGCCTAGGCGAGTAAAATCACTTCACAAAGTGGTGGGGGGTGAAATTATAGAAATTAATACTTTTTATTTAGCATGCTGTTCTTCTGAACTTTCTATTCATCAAAGAAACCTGAAAAATTATACTCAGCTGTTTTAAAGGTGCCATAGAATGGAAAACTGTATTTACCTTGGCATAGTTGAATAATAACAGTTCTGTACATGGAAATGACATACCGTGAGCCTCAAACACCATTGCTTCCTCCTTATGTAAATCTTGTGCATGCAAAAGACCACTGAAAAATAGGCGAATCAGAACATAACACCGACTGTGACGTTACATTCGGGATCACTAATATGTACTCCCCCAACATTTGCATATACCCGCCCATGTTCTAGGCTGGCCGGACCTGCACAGCCAAATCATCAGAAGTTCTGCAGGTATTGTGAAGAAACAAGTGAGGACAACAGCGAAAATGGCAGATCATGGAAATAAATGTTATATTCCAGGCTGTGCAGGGGATGTGAAGTGCAGGGATGGGTTGGTGTCTGCATTCAGAAAGGCACGGAAAGCAAATAACGCGCTCTAATAAAATAACGTGAGCCACTAAAGAGACAGGTTAGCTGCTTGCTAGCAGGTTACATTGCAGTAGGCTACATAAGATTTCACTTACCACATAAACAGAGTAAAGAGAGATGACTGAGGACGATGGCGAATGATTTGCAGATCCTGAGTACCACTGACAAACATCTAATCTTGTAAAATGTGTGGTAAGTACTGCCGAGTGCTGCTCCGTGTGAGTGATCGCGAATCTCGAATGTGAAAGTAAAAAACAAGCGCTCGTTCAAAAGTGATTTAAATGCCCCGCATATTAATAACGGCTCCCTGATGCCCGCAGTTTAAATACAGTATAATTACTCAACG
>NW_015548184.1:2979317-2982600 GCF_001515605.1 Sinocyclocheilus anshuiensis
GCGAATGATTTACAGATCCTGAGCACCACTGACAAGCATCTGATCTTGTAAAATGTGTGGTAAGTACTGCCGCTGTAGTTTACACAGCACGTGCGATCGCAAATCTCGAAAGTGAAAGTAAAATGCGATCGTGCATTCGAAAGCAGTTTCAATTCCCTGCATATTAATAGCGGCTCCCTGATGTCTGCATTTTATATACAGTATAATTACCCAACGATATAACTGCGAGAGAAAGTATTGAAATATATATTTTCCCTGTGTTTCCTTCTTGCTGTGTAAGCTACTGAAATGAGCCGCACTGTGATACAGCCAATCAGAGCAGAGCTCAACATTGAGCCGCACTGCGAAACAGCCAATCAGAGCAGAGCTCAACATTATTATTCATGACCCTTTATTCATGAAAAATTCAGCTTTGAAATCACAGGAATAAATTATATTTTCAAATAGAAAACAGTTATTTTAAATAGTTAAAAATGGTATTGTTTTTGCTGTACTTTGGATCAAATAAATGCAGGCTTGGTGAGCAAAAGGGACTTAAAAATCTTACTGTTCAAACACTTTTGACTGGTAGTGTACATGTAACGGGATTATGTAATTTAATTACAAAATAAATGTAACTGTAATCTATTACAGTTTCTGAGAAAAATGTGTAATTAAATTACAGTTACAAATAACTTGTGTCAGTGCCTTTCGATAGCTAATATTTCACTGCAGTCTTTAGTTTGTTTGTTTTTTAGATAAAAATAGAGATATTCATCATTTGCATAATTACAGTACATTTAATTAGGTAAGAGTCAATCAAATAAGTAAACATTTAAACACACTCACTCCATTCGGACGGGACAGATTTGTATTGGAAGTGCTCTGTTTAACACACACTCACACCTAAAAGCCCCCTAAAACAACCTTACACACTCCTTACCAGAGATGTTGGTGGTGATCTCAGTGAGTGCTGTTTGGCCGAAGCCTTTGGCGGTGCGCGCCCGCACAGAGATCAGGTAGGTGGTGCCAGGATGCAGGTTGGAGAACATATGGTAAGTCTCGTTCCTCAGTTTGGATACGGTGCGCCTCGGGCCTGGAACGTTGATCCCGGGGTCTGATGATTCAATGCTCTGGTAGCTGATCTGTAATTTCACATATTAAAACCATTTAAATTAATCATATTTTCATTAAATCACTGCTGTTTTGGAAGCAAACATGCAATGACTCAGTGTATGGTAGCTCAGATCAAACAATGCTTTACAAAAGTTTACTAACCCTGACCTCCCTATTCAGAGTGGGTTGAAAATGATTCATATATGAAATTAAACATTTATTGTATAAACAATACATGGTAACCTACTCATTAATACCAGCGGGAAGCTAGAGGGCATGTTAGACTATCATTTTTACAGCAAAGAATACCGTGAAGGTATCATATGACAGCACTCACAATCTCTGCTCCTGTCCGTGTTGCCTGTCATCACACAAACCTTGAAGCTTTGGCTTCTTTTGAAACGATTTTCATTGGAAACCTAAGCTACTCAACATCATCTTGTTTACAGAATATTTGTATGCTGTATAAAGCAGTTTTAAGAGTAATGTAAAATCCACACACCAAGTCACTTTAAGTGAAAAGTCAGTGAAACAAAGATCTAAGATCCATTACCAGAAAGGTTTTCCTGAATTATATTATGACATAAGGACGTCTAAAAGGTGCACAACAAAAAAAAAAATCTAAAATGTCCACAAAAAAGGAGAAATGTTTCAATGTGCACTGAAGATTCTGGATCACCATGTAGTCTTGATTAATTTCTTCAGTAAAACGATTCTGGGAACTTTTCTTAGACTTCTGGCCTCATGTAACATTAAGCAACATATGATCTGATTTGCTTTAGTTTTGAATCAATATCAACCCAATAATTGTTAACAAAATATAATTTAAAATATTTGCAAAGTTTGAACTGAATTCAAACTGGGTGCATGGTTACAATTTGAATTTAAGGAATTGTAACTCAAACAAATGAATTTTTGCATTAAAAAATACTTTTAAAGTTTAAAAAGCCTTTAGGTTTGAATGTTTGGTAGATAGATAAATAGAAGGATAGAACAATATAGAACAACAGAACAATAGATAAGTTGAGCGATAGAACAATATAACGATACAGTGGGGAAAATATTTATTTGATCCCCTGCTGATTTTGTAAGTTTGCCCACTTACAAAGAAATGAAGGGTCTGCAATTTTTATGGTAGGTTTATTTTAACAGACAGAGACAGAATATCAACCAAAAAAATCCAGAAAAAACACATTATATAAAGGTTAGAAATTGATTTGCATTTCAGTGAGTGAAGTAAGTATTTGATCCCCTACCAACCAGTAATAATTCTGGCTCCAACACGATTGGTTATGTGCCCATGTGGAGGTGATCATAAGAAAGGTGAGGGATAGGCCCAGAACTACACGGGAGGAGCTTGTTAATGATCTTAAGGCAGTTGGGATCACAGTCACCAAGCAAAACATTGGTAACACGCTATGCCGCAATGGACAGAAATCCTGCAGCGCCCGCAAGGTCCCCCTGCTCAAGAATCTGTGGAGGGAGCTGAAACTTCGAGTTGCCAAACGACAGCCAAGAAACCTTCAGGATTTAGAGAGGATATCTGTAAAGAGGAGTGGATCAAAATCCCTCCTGAGATGTGTGCAAACCTGGTGACCAACTACAAGAAACGTCTTACCTCTGTGCTTGCTAACAAGGGTTTCTGCACCAAGTACTAAGTCATGTTTTGCTTGGGGATCAAATACTTATTGCACTCACTGAAATGCAAATCAATTTCTAACCTTTATATAATGTGTTTCTTCTGGATTTTTTGGTTGGCATTCTGTCTCTACACGTTAAAATTAACCTACCATAAAAATGTCAGACCCTTCATTTCTTTGTAAGTGGGCAAACTTACAAAATCAGGGGATCAAATAAATATTTTCCCCACTGTAGATAGAATGATAGAACGATAGACAGACAGACAGACAGAGATAGATAGATAGATAGATAGATAGATAGATAGATAGATAAGTAGAGCGATAGAACGATTGAATGATAGATAGATAGATAGATAGATAGATAGTTAGAATGATACAGATAGACAGACAGACAGATAGATAGATAGATAGATAGATAGATAGATAGATAGATAGATAGATAATTTATGCATTTAGCCGACGCTTTTATCCAAAGCAACACAGTGCATTCAGGCTATACATTTTTTACCAGTATGTGTGTTCCCTGGGAATTGAACCCACAACCTTTT
>NW_015548184.1:2982857-2987470 GCF_001515605.1 Sinocyclocheilus anshuiensis
ACTTACAGTGCATTCAGGCTATACATTTTTTACCAGTATGTGTGTTCCCTGGGAATTGAACCCACGACCTTTTGTGCTGCTAACACAATGCTCTACCACTGAGCCACATGAACAGAGAGAGAGAGAGAGAGCGAGAGAGAGAGAGAGAGAGACACAGAGAAAGATAGATAGATAGATAGATAGAGAGAGAGAGAGAGAGAGACAGAGAGATAGATAGATAGATAGATAGATAGATAGATAGATAGCACGAGCCTGACAAACTTTCGGATCACAAACGTGCAGAGCATTAGAACATGAGTGGCCTAGCATTAGAGTGTTGACTGCAGTGTTGACTGCAGACTAAGTCTGGGACTTAGGAGACATTTGCTGCACCTGTACCCAGCCTCTTTTAAGATATGAGGCATGGAGGATAGTGATGGGGGAAGGATTGAGGGGGAACGCAGTGCTCTGTGAGTCTTTTGTTGGCGGTGCTCAGAGGAAAGTGGACAATGTGCTAATCTGAGAGAAATGAGAGTGAATTCTCCACGCTCTGCCTCTCTCTTATTCTTTCTCTCTTCATCTCTCTGTATGTCTGAGAAGATCAGGCTGCTTGAGCCTGAAAATCTGTCCTTGCCTCCACTTTATAGGTCAAGCCTTTAAATCCCCTTTAGAAAACATCCTTGAGGCGACTTTGGTAGCTATGGCCTGGGGAGAAAAAGAAATGCGTGTTATCAAGGAGAGATAACTCAGTAAGTGCAAATGGTAACGGGGGAGGCGCCTGATGGACAGAGGTGGCATTCAAAAAATACGTCGATCTCGTTTCGGGCCATAGCTGAGCCAAATGATGGATCCACAAACAAAAGCGACTTTTCCTCCTGAGGTGAGATGAGCGTTTTGGAGCGTGATAGAAGCACTGTTCTCACAACTTTTTAGTGACTGACTGAGCCTGAATCATGGGCGAGGAGAAAGGTGACACTGAGGCAGGCAGTGTGACCAGCGAGAGAAAGGGTGTGAGAATGTTCTGGAACAGAGGAACAGAGAGACAGATTCTGGCTGTGGGAAGCCCACCAACTTTCCATTGAGCAGGCCGAATCTGTGTGCGCTGAACGGAAGAATGAAGAAACAGTTTAAAGGCTTTTATTAGACTGTTAGCTATCCTTCTTTTAGGGACAAAGTCATAAGCTTTCAATTTGCGGCAGTTCTGATCTACTAATCTCAAGAGTACAATTATACAATGATATAGATTTTTTTGGTACACAAAACCACGCTGTAAAAATGATTCTTAGATCCCAGAAGTAAATAACAAAAATAATCAAATATTCTATTTTTTTGGTTTGTCTTGATTAAGTAGTGCAACAGAGCAATTTGTAAACTAAATAAATACAAATAAATAAAAAATAGAAAAACTCAAAAAGTCATGCAAACATTAAATTATAATTAAATAATGACTTTAAAACTCATGTTGTAGTTCTATGACCCATTACCATGCCTGCACGTGACAGTGGGACAAGGCAGCACTTTTATATTTTTTAAGATTTTGTATTAATAGCTATACAGAACAACAGATAGACCGACAGACAGACTGACAGAATGATAGATAAACAGAACGACAGATAGAACAGTAGACAGAACGATAGATAGAATGACAGAATGATAGACAGACGGACGGACGGACGGACGGACAGACAGACAAACATATAGATAGATAGATAGATAGATAGATAGATAATGAAATTACATAATGATTATTTTCCTAATAATTAAAAATCAATGACAAAAAGGTTTTATATAATCAAATTTAGATTTTATAGAATGATAGATAAATAGAAAGACAGATCGACAGAACGATAGATAGGTAGATAGAACAATAGATAGGTTCATAGAACGATAGATAGATACAGACAGACAGAGACAGACTAATCGATAAACAGAACAGATAGAACGGTAGAATGATGGAATGATAGAATGACAGACAGACAATGACAGAATAATCGATAAACAGAACAACAGATAGAACGGTAGAATGATGGAACGATAGAACGACAGACAGACAGACAGATAGACAGATAGATAGATAGATAGATAGATAGATAGATAGATAGATAGATAGAACAACAATAGAACGATAGATAAGTAGAGCGATAGAACAATTGATAGATAGATAGATAGATAGATAGATAGATAGATAGATAGATAGATAGATAGATAGACAGAACGATTGATACGATAGATAAGTAGAGCGATAGAACAATTGATAGATAGATAGATAGATAGATAGATAGATAGATAGATAATGAAATTACATAATGATTATTTTCCAAATAATTAAAAATCAATTAAAAATCTATGACAAAAAGTTTTTATATAATAAATAAATATTTTTTTTAATTAAATGTTAAATAAATGTAGATTTTATTTACACAATTGGAGCTAAATAAATTATTCTTTAATGGGTTGTATGTGTCATTACCTAGGTAATGACTTCTTGACATCATCTCAAAACTGTTCCAGAAGCTTCTACAGCAGCCACATTCATAAAATATCGTGGTGCATTGGTTAAGGCTCAGGACTGGGCAGGTGCTGATTCAGTCTCTTTGAGAACTGAGCCATGAGCAATTATCATTGTGTCCTCCAGCAAAGCAATTAATCCCAGGTAGCTCTAGGACAATTGTCCCGGTTCATGAATATGGCTGTTCTATGATGACATCGTGGCAACTATTCAAATAAAGCAAGATTCTAAAATGGCAAAAAGTGTAGGAGACAGCATATAGAACTTAGATAGAGACATCTTTCTGTCATTTACTAACAGATGGCTGGTGCAGTAGGGACCAATTAGAGGGAGGGTTGGCCTTGGTGGCTTTTGTGTCTCTGGCAGCATGCAGAGTTCCAGGTCCAAATCATGACTTCATACATACTTTCTGCCTGTCACTGACTTGAGTTGAAAAAGAACAACAACAACAACTCAGCACTTCCGGCCCACTAGACTGAAACTCCAAATTATACAGGGGTGGTAAGCACTCGCATTCCAAGGTCTTCCTAATACAGCCCACTGTCAGTCAGGTCTGTGTGCACACGCATGCGGGGGATCATATGTTAGTGGCACGTTCATAAATAATTTAAACTGGCAGTCCAATTTTAACACACAGTGGGAAGTTTTGTCTTTCAAGGGTTGTGGATCATCGATATTTCACCTGGTAAAAACGCTGACTTGTCAGAGAGCCAATCTCTGCGGATTCAGACAGCTTGAGAGAAATGGATATGAGTGCGGTAAAGAGCAGGAAAGCACATACCTCATACTGCGTGATGAGACCGTTGGGTTCCACCGGCTCCTCCCACTTCAGGAAGATCATATCTTCCAGTGGAGTGAAGGTAAGAGACTCGGGAGCAATGCCTCCGGGAACTGTGGGAACCCAGAGAAGCCACTGGTTATGAATGAAGAAATGGAAAGATCCTACACTGTCAGACTAGTAATTTCACTAGCATTTACTCAAAGTGAGAGGGTTAATCGCGTAAAGTCCCCCAAAGGTCAACTCTAATATCCTCATTACAGCTGCTGTCATTATGAACATCTTAAGCAGGACTTTTATGTTATGAACACAGACTCATCCATTATAACTAATATAAGTGATTCAGTACTGTTGTCAGGTCACTTGAATATGTGATATGGAATCAAAGAGCTAAAGAGATCTGCTCTCCAGATTTGACGGAATGTGGCGGTCTGGGAATCCCGCTAAAAACAATAGTGTATGATGTGTTTAAAATAAAAAAAAAATAATAAACTTATTTAAAATTAGAAATGTTGCTTTAGCAACTGACTGAAATAAAATAAGTTTAAGTTGAGGTACTAAAACTAAAAGTGAAATAAAAATAAACTAAAGTTAAATATAAATATTAAACAACAAAAACTAATACAAATTTAAACTAAAATTAAAATGAAACTGAAAATATAAAAGCAAATTTAAATATTAATTAATACTATAAATGCATGTAAATAACACAAAAATAATCAAGGGGGGAAAAAACGCAAAATGCACCAAAATAATATCATAAAAATGGTAATGACTCATGATTTGTTCCCTGTTAGATCTGTGTTATTTCAGTCTTTATTTACAGAAACCTTAGCCCTCTACTGTAGCTCTGAAATATAATTAGCACTTCTGCATATTCAAATTTTGCTGTATTGCAAGTTACAAGTTACAAAACAATTGAGAACCAATGGCTTTTGACCTCCTCACACAGCATACTTGAATGAAATTTGAGAGCTACTCATAAAAATATAAATTTTGTGTCTTTTCGTCACAAAAAAATATCATATGGCTTCAGAATAATTGAAAGAATAATTGTACACGAGTCAATATCAATCGCTTTTGAGTTTTGTCCTTTTGGAGCTTGACAGCCCTACATGCTTTCAAATGCATAGAAGAAAGAAGAATGAGTTTTCTTAAAAACTTTTTTATTTAACTTAACCAAATTCACCAGAAAGGCCATGCTACTTAATTAGCTTCATCAGTTAGGTTTGCAAATGTACAGCAGAGTTACACTGATCAATCAACCACACCGGCATGAAAGCAGCCTTAACCAGCCTGGAGCAGCGTGGAAATTCATGCTGGTCGAAGCTGAACTTCTCAGCAGGA
>NW_015548184.1:2987612-3001451 GCF_001515605.1 Sinocyclocheilus anshuiensis
GCAGGAAATACAAAGCCTGTGCGACAGAAAGAAAGGGCAACACTTGCAGCTGATGACACAGCTTTTTTTGGCTGATTAATATTAACACGAGTTCATTAACAGACATAAACGCTGGCAGAAAGAATGAGGAGGAAGTGGAAATGGTGCTAGAGAGACAGATGATGCTCTGAGCTCTCACACACTGCAGCGGTAACACATCAGCAGATGTTTTTACAGCCATTTGTGCTCTGTAACTGAGCCATCCTCGTTAGCCCTCGGGTATGTGCACAGCGTGTGTGCGCAGGGTGATAGTTGGTGAGGCAGAGATAGCCGGTGGTGAAAATAACACGCTCACTCAGATTGAGTCCAAATCGCTGACTCCATCACTTTTTCTTGTGACAGGCCATGAAAGAAAAGAACTGCTGATTGAAGCTTCAGAGGAGTGTTGATAATTGAGCACTCCCTTTCCTCCCTCTCTTTTTCTCTCTTATTTCATCATACTTCCTGTCTGGGTGAAACGCTAGTGTTTCAAATTTTTCCCAGAAAATTATTTTGTCGTTTAGCCAGAATTTTTACAGCCCAAGCCGGCTGGACAGAGCACAGAAACGGGCATAAAAATCTTCCCTGACCTCCTCATGCTCAGCTCCCTGGAGAGAATAATTAAAAATTAATTTCAAATCCATTTGGGAACGTCTGTGTCTTTATGATTGTGATGTTGAACAGATCTAAGAGAAACATTTTTATTCAGAAGACTCCAGAAGTAAATACTTCAACCCTATAGGAACAACTTAACTTTGTCAACTCTTTCTTTATGTGTTAATACCTCTTTCCCTTTCTTTCTTTTTTCATTCAATAATCCATTCGTCTTTTATCATCCATCATCCATCCACCAATCTATCCATTCTTTCTTTCTGGTAAATGTTTGATTATTTACTGGAAAATAGGCTTTCAATCACTATCTTTTGAATCACTTACTCGTTTTGAAGCCTGATTTCTCTAAATGATGAATAAGTGAGCTCTTAAATGGACAGGACTTGGGAAAGTTGGCCTATTTCCATTTGAACTAGGGCTGCACGATAAATCGCATGCGATATTTAACGCGCATCTTGTCAGTAAAGCCCGTTCTGAACAATGGCTCTGTGTAGTTAATGCTGCTCAATGTGAAAGCACGCAGGTGATGGAGATTTACCGCTGATTACAGAACCGGCTTTCTGACAAGATGCGCATTAAATATCGCATGCGATTTATCGTGCAGCCCTAATTTGAACCTTGTCAATCATGGACTTTTTTCACAAGACTGTGATAACGCATTTCAACGGTCATCAGCATCATAAATCCTTGAAAGTTTTTTATATTTAGATTTTTTTTTAAATGTATGTACATTTATAACACTATACTTTGTATTATATCACCTTTGCATCAAATTACAAAAAAACTAGTTGACACTAATGCAAGGGTGTTTCTAATGCAGCGTCTATGTGAGGGACGGTAAATTTGACATCATTTTCTCTTCTGACTGCCGGTCGCCATGATTTTGCCAAGTAAGACATGTTCCTGAATCAACATCTTTTGTTAATCCTGGATCAACTTTACTATCCAAAAATATAGACTTAACCCAGTCCCTTCCCTGCCCATAATTTATTCCTAAAATCAGTGGGAAATGATAGCTGATTAGTACTTGGTGAAATCACGTTCACCTCTGACTGCCGTTGTCAGTCTCTCTCAATTTTTTTCCTTTTTCTGAAAGTCGTGAAAACATATCGTGGAGTTTTTCTTTTACTATTTGAGCAAATGGGAATGCAAAAACATATATTTGTGGTACTCTCCCATTCCCTGCTCTCTAAGTTAACCCAACTATAACGACTTCCCACATTTTGTGACACGTTACACAATTTGTCCTTCATGATGAGACATCTGCGCTTCCCCACTCTTGAAACCCAGGCACCACAGCAATAGAAATACAACAAATGACATATACAGATTAATATTCATTGAAAGCTCTGCTACTCACTGTCCTCCTCAGTTTGAAACATGACCTCCTTCCCTTCCTTCTTGCCCTCGGTGTTGGCGAGTGCCAGGCGTATTTGGATGGTGTGAAAAGGAGGCAGATCTCTGAGGGTGAAGCGTGAAGTGTTGTGCTCCACAGCCAGGCATTCTCTCACCGTGGTGTTGTGCCCACCGCCACCCCCTGCGGTCGTGTAGCGGTAACACAAGGAGACCGAGTACGTGTGGCAGCGGGTCAGGTTGAAGGCTGGCGTCTCCCACTGCAAGGTCAGCTGCCGGGACTGGATCTCCGAGGCTCGAAGACCACGCAGCGCCCGCATGGGTTCTATTGGAATAAAAAACGGTGAAACATTTTGTTAACATAAGCCAAAAATGCAGGGAATCTGCACGGGGACATCACCAGGTCACAAGACTTCTCGCCTACCCCACCCACCACAGGCAGGAGGCGCCACCACGGTCAAAAAGGTTGACGTACCACCTGCTAATGAGGACACAACTCATGCCAAATTATGTTAATTAATTCCACAGGCTGTAGGTTGTACTCTCTCTCCCGCCATTTGCCACCTCTGTGTCGCTAAGCAAATCGAGTATCTGCCTGCACCTCATCCAGGGGCCACGAGCCCCGTTCAAGGACACTCAGCTCTGCCAGTTACCGTTAGTGCAAGGTCGTTGCATTAGGCCAACTATTTTTGGCATAACTCACATCTGTGTTCGTACTTTCTTATTTACCGGGGGCAGAAAGATCAGCGACCACCTTTGGCGTATGTGATATAAAGAGACAGAGGAAGCTACTGTCTGTAGGGTACACAGCAACCTTAGTGTTTCTCACAGCGAGTGAGGGTGAACCAAGGACATCCAGCCTCACTATCAATGAGCGCATTTGTCACGGTCCATTATTAAGACAATCAATGCATTTTGGTCAAATATATCTCCACATAATGTATTGTATTTCTTTGTTCTTTTAATGGGACCTGATGACTAATGGACCCAAGTGGGAAGGTACAACAAAGGGGATGTGAAGTGTGCACTTCCTGTGAAAAGTATGAGGTCACGGCTCAAGGTCTTTATTGTTCCTCTCTAACCGATTCTCAGAAGACATGCTCTTAAGAATTAGGATTACTACTTAAGGTAAGGTGAGGTAGCTAATGCACCAAGACCGTAAGGACAGTGAATTAGAGGAAAAGCATTTAGTCTTGAAGTCCTCAGAGGAGAACGTGTATGGATCGCAGAATACTAATTCAGCACTTCTCCTGCAGAAACGCACTCGTAACATTAAGCTCCGTTAATCCTGAAATATCTCACACATCAGAGAGCTTTCGCCACATCTCTCTACACATTTCCTTAAGGTTTATATTTAGATTTACATTTTGTTTCATTTGTAGATTTACATTTAGATTAACTTCCAGCGTGATTGGATTTCTTATCAACAGAAGCACTTAGTGGACCTGAAAATGACACGAATGAGCGATGTTCGTTTCCTAAAATACACATTGAATGTCAAAAGGTCCCATTTGCCTCCACAGGAAATGTGACCAAAATAGAGTGATGATCGTCTTAATGGAACTATTGATTGTTAGTTAAAAGCAAACTAATGGGATGCTGTTGGCTTGTGTCGTCTTTAAAACAATCCAAGAGTCTACACTGTGCTCTTTGAGGAGCTCAAAACGGCCTTTTGTGTCACCCTACTTCCCTTAACCTACTTCGAAGGCTTTGTCTGGATGCCAAGAGCAGCGCTTCGAGCGCCCACTCCTTGGCTCCCGTCTGAGATGGGACCGAACCCAGAGAGAGCAGCCAGGGGCCTGGGGCAGCATGTCAATTCCTCACGGGCAGCTGGAAGTCCAAACAAGACCAGTTTCTGTCCCATTACTCTAGATAATGTTGATACATGAGGTAGTCCTGAGAGAACTAAGGTTATACCGTGAACTAATGGGCGTGAAGTTCTGGTCGTTGGCTTGTAAAAGGAAAAAGAATGGGAAACATGATTCTGTGATATTTGGGGTAAAATCGTTTATATTGAGATGGATGGGAGTGGGTTTAATCAAATGTACATAAGAGCATTCGTATTTGACGTTAAATTATGGGAATAAAAATCGTGAATGAATAAGCTGCTATATGTTATTCTCATTAAAGACATTTATTAAAGGGATAGTTCACCCAGAAATGATTTGCATCACTTGCGCAGTCGTACAATATTGTGAAATATTATAATAATTTAAAGTAACTGTTCTATTTTAATATGTTTTGGAGTGTAATTTATTCCTGTAATGGCAAGCTGGCTACAGCCACCATTCTTTCAGTCTTCAGGGTCACATGATCCTTCAGAAATAATTTTAATATGTTGATTTGGTGCTCAAGAAACAATTCTAATTACTATCAATGTTGAAAATAATTGAGCAACACATTTTTGATGAAACCATGACACTTTTTTTCAGGATTCTCTGATGTATAGAAAGTTAAAAAGAACAGCATTTATTTGAAATAATCATTTGTAACATTATAAATGTCTTTACTGTCCTTTTTGATCAATTTAAAAGTTTCCCCAAACTTTTGAAATATACTGTATATAGTGAGCAATGGTTGTCAAGCTCCAGAATGAACTATAAAGCACCATAAAACTGTCATAAAAGGATTCCTGACTCGTGCAGGATATTCAAGGTTTTCTGAAGTCATACAATAGTTTTGTGTGAGGAACAGACTGAAATTTAAATAATTATTTACTGAAATTTTTACCCTACTCAATCGTCACAGATTTCAAACTTGGTGCTCTGTCTTTTGGTCTATTCCTCACACAAAGCTCCATTCAGAAAACGTATACAGCATAAAATTATTTTATTGTGCTTTTGTCCCTTTTGGAGATTTTGCAGCACTCATCACTATCAGCTTTCATTGCATGGGGAAAACAACAGTACGCTGTTGAAAACATCACCTTATTTTATGCAAGAAAGAAAGTCAAACATGTTTGGAATCTCACAAGGACGAGTAAATTATGAGAAAATATGCATTTTTGGCTTTCTTCTGCAGAACACAAAAGATGATGTTTTGAAAAATATATTAACTCTTTTTGGCCATACACTCTAAGAAATGCTGGGTTGTTTCAACCCAACTTTGGGTCAAATATGAGACTCATTGACTTTCAATCAATCAATCAATCAATCAAATAAAATTGTCTTTTGTGTTTGGCAGAAGAAAAAGTCAGAAAAGTTTGGAATGTCACAAGGGTGAGTAAAATATTTTTTTGCATTTTTTGGGTGCACTGTACCTTTAAGTGATTACAATCCAGAGTGTAACTCACTCCAATGAACACCTAAAGAGACCTAGCAGCAGGTGGAGGTCCATCTGTGAACCAGTCTGCGGCAGAAGTACAATGTTTGTCCCATTCTTCCATCTTTTTCCCTTTTCTAATCTCCCTCTCCTCTGAGGAATATTCCTTCACATCACATCCTGCTCCTAATCACAACAACGCCTCATCAAGCACACCTGGCGAAATGTCCACCAGTTTCCTGGCTGTGCCCACAGGACTGTGCCTGCTTTCATCATTTTTATGTAGGTCACTACCTAGAGCCGCGCACCAGGATGCAATCTTCAGCTGCAGCCAGAAACAACCTAGTCATCTCATCATTCATTTCACTTTCTTCCAGTTTTTTGGCGGAGAAGTCACCCAAGGTCCTGGAAGTATCTAACGTTCTTGCAGTGAAACCCAAAATAAAAATAAGCTGCTAGGAGAGAGAAACCATATAAGGTGAGCCTAACTACACAAACAAATAAACTAACAAGATCTTGCTGGATGCCAGAAAGGGATATATCAACAGGGAAGATTTTCAGCATCAGGTCTGTGTACAGGAGGTAATGGCATCCCCGGATGGAGGCCAATATGTGTGGCTCATATGGAGCCAGAGAAGATGATTACAGTCACCTTTGTAATGGAGGAGGTGGATTCACCTGCTGGATGAAGACAGATGAGCGGACACTTCTCTCTATCCAAAAAGTGAACAAAAGAATCAGGGAGAAAATGTAATAAAATAAATATCTTCTTTTCTGTTCCACAGAAGAAAAACAAGTAATTCAGGTATGGAACGACATGAGGGTGAGTAAATGATGACAGAATGCCCATTTATGGATGAACTATCCCTTTAAGTGAAGCATACTTGAAAGCTCCATGACCAGACCTCTGAAGAATAAAATGTCCCTCCCTTGATAGCTGAAGCTAATGCATTTAGTAAAGAACCATAAATCCATCAAATTCAGTAAAAGATTAAATTTAGAATAAAAACGATTGAAGACGATGTTACAAAACAAACATCTTGTCCTGCAGCAGTGGCTAAGCCTAATATTTTTTGCAACAGAGCTCTCTGGAGGCTAATCTGAATATCGAGTCACATGACTGTAAACGCTAACCCCCTTTCAACCGCGATTAATAAGTCATCACAGCGAACGTACCAGCGTATGCGTGTGTGTGAGCAAGCGCTGTCAAACAAATCAAAACTTCATAGCCTGATACAACATGGCGTTCCCACTAGCACACTTCTCCAAGCACTCAATTATATCTTCGACTTCTATCGAGTTGACGGCAGAATACACAGGAGATTTGAGCACGAGCGGAGTATGGAAAACCTCATTTTACTTCCAATCCCACTGATGTGCGTCTATTGAGTCAAAATTACATCTTCAACAGTTCAGCAAATATGACAGCAGCTTAAACAGCCCCAATATTCATGTGCAGCGAGGCACCACTGGGAATATGATGCAAATACTCCATTTAAAGAAGAATTTCAATCTAGACTTAATGTGGAAGTGGAAATGGAAACAGTAGGAAATATTCTAGGAACGTCTGCTCCTCATTTTCTCTGCCTTTCTTTTAGAGACAAAAGCTGTTTAAGACAAAAACTCACAGACGAATCTTTCTCACTCTGACTCTCTCGTCTTATCTGCTGATGTCTTTTTCTCCCTGCTATGTCATTCTAAAGCCTCCTGTGTTGTCATGCTTTTCCGCACTCCTTTTCACCTGGCTGCCTCTTTTCATCTTGCTTGCTGATGAATGGTAGGTGTCTGGTCTCAGGAACAAGCTGGGAATGATTGTGGTGTGTCATTTAAAAAGGCAGGCAGTGATTTGTGTGATAGCATGTGTGTTTGGAAGCGGATGTGGTGACCATTACTATGTTGACCAGGTCTGGGTCCAATCCTCAACCTGCATTTTCACTCTTGTTTTCACTCAGATAAAAACAGGATCAATCTTCCTAATCACACCCTTTCCAGGACTGAAACAGCTGGATGTGGTGGAGACTCTCATTTGCAGGTAGAACCATGCATTACCGACCCCTCGCTGTTTGTTTTGACAGGCACAAGAAGGCGCCACAGGAGAGATGCCCGCAGTTTCGGTTCAGAAAATTGAAGTTCCAATTAATCATCCACTTTTTCAGAAATGGATATATTTTATGAACCAGCATTAAACACTTGACCAAATTCACATGCTGTTCAGCAATTGCTGATGTCACACATTTTTTGCAGTCTTGGTTTGTTTAATGTTTATGGTACAGGGTATGTATAGAGTTGTTCTGAATAAATACTGTGTAAAATATGTATTCATTTACATTCTAAAATCTATTTATATATACTGTATACAGTATGTGTGTGTGTGTGTGTGTGTGTGTATATATATATATATATATATATTTATTTTACATAATCTTAAAAAAAAATAATAATAAAAATAGTTTCTTGTTTTACAACAAGATCAAATAGAGCAACTGCAGACTTTTCAATAGAAACTCAAAATATTCTCATCCAACATCAAAATGTGACAGGAATTTTCAATGGACTTCGTAATGCATGTGACATTCTCTGGTCACTCACCGGCACATTTGGTTCTGCTGATGAGGGGTGGTCCTGGTGGTCCCGTCCCACCCTCGCCCGGCCGGGTGAGCAGCACACTGATATGGTACTCTGTATCTGGATCCAGGTGCCAGAGCTTATAGGTAACCATGTTAACTCCAAGGATCTCCGACCAAGGTGCCTGGCTGGCCCGATATTCGATTTCCCGACGGATGATGGGGCCATCGCCCAGAATGGAGTTTGTGTTTAGTTGAATGATCAAATACGTGGAGCCCGCTCTCAACAGCTGGGGTGGAGCAATGGGAGATGGAGGAACTGTGACGGAGACAGAAATGAGATGATGGTAAAAATCTATTCGAAAACATGTTAATATTTAGCCCTTTTCAAGCAGCCCCCAGGAGAAATATATGAAAACCTTTAATGTACTCTAACCTGAATCTGTCCGATCTCTTTTACGCAGTTTTTTAAGCTTATCTTGAACAGACACTACTGACACGAGGTGAAAGAACATTTGCAGTTCAAACTGTACAACTTAAAAACACAAGTTCCAAGGGTTAAAATACCAATCTGTCCATGCACATTAAATCTCCAATAGCTGGTTCTTTCAAGTCCTCGAGGGAGAGCTTTAAGTAAACCAACAGATGTGCAAGCCTGTAGACTGTGGAAGAACCTCAGATACAAGGTCATGCTATTTAGCATGAGCTTTTCATATCTGGCACCCTGAGGTACTCGGCGGGCAGCTACACAGTAGCCACAATCTCACATTTGATTTGCAAGGTATAAAGTTTTTTAGATATATATTTAAACCCTGACTAATGACTAGAACTTCAAAGGGTCTTGAGTTATCAAACAATTAGTGAAAGAAATCGATTTGGAAGGATGGAAGCGAGGGTCCAACGAATGAAAAGATATCAGCGCTGACTTTTCCCATGACTAATCTTCAGGTCTGCTGTGTCTGCAAGCTTTCTCTCTCAGGGCCAGCTGCAGATGGCAAATATCCAGCTAGGGACAGAGAAAGCCTCTCCTGGGAGTGATATGAGATGGCAGGAAATAATAAAGCTCATCTTGTCTGTCAGAGAAAGGCTCAGAGAATAATATAAAGTCAACTTAGACTCCGCTTTCATATGCGAAGAGACATAAAAGCGGGCCGTCTCTGCGATTCTCCCTCTATCCAGCGTTGGTTAGGGCAGATGATTAATTTCACCCTGAGGAAGCTTCTTTCGCCAGAGTAGAGTTCAGTGTTACTGTGAAAAACAGATCTGAACCTTACTGACTGACAGAACAATTCTCATTAGTCCTCTGGCTCCTCTGCATTAGCCCTGTTGCTGTGTAATCTATGGGCCCATTGAGGAACAGTGAGTTGTGAAATGAGTTGATCAAGCTAATTAAAGGACTGATTAGCCTCTCGTTAGTGGGGGCAAGCGTGGGAGGGCAGTTTGGAAAAGAAAAGGAGAAGATCAGAGCGAAGGGAAGGGAAAACTAAGATGAACGTAATGAGATTGCGTCAATGCTGCCGTGCTTGCATGTGGGCCTATAGCTTTATGGACTCGTCTGGTGGGGCCAATCTGCCGTGCTTAACTGAGGTGCAGTAATGCATTTTAAATAGGACCTCCTGTCGAAGTAAAAGCCATCAGGAAGCAATGCCAATAACATGCTGCAGAGGGAATGCAGCTATAGTCTGAAATGGCTTTAAAGCTCTCTAACATAGAGACACAGATGCAAGCGGGTCTCATTATAAGTTGTGCTTCATATTGCAATGTTCCCACGTGGATTATGCCTACGGCTTTGGTAAAAATATAATGATGAAGTTGTAATGAGTCATTTTGACAAGTGCTACAAGAGCAAGTGCTTTGTATCGAGCACTTTCCGGAACATTTGATTCATCAGTCCCCTAGAAACACTGCATGTCAAATGAGTTTTGAATTTGATGACAAGATCTAGAGAACATTAGCAATTTTACCCCAGAATATAGTTACATTTAAGGCATATAGCAGGCACTCTTATCCAATCACTTCAGCAAGAAAACCATGCAAATTAGGAGGTTATCTGCCGGGAAAAGAAGTGCTACCTATACAACAAGGACGTTTTCTCTAAGCAGAGAAACAAAACAAAACTAAACTAAACTAAAAACTAAACTAAACTAAACTAAACTAAACTAAAATCAAAACAAAAAACACAAAACATGAAAAAACAAAAAACCGAACAAAACTAAACTAAAAACTAAACTACAAACTAAAAACTAAACTAAACTGAACTAAACTAAAAACTAAACTAAACTAAACTAAAATCAAAACAAAAAACACAAAACATGAAAAAACAAAAAACCGAACAAAACTAAACTAAAAACTAAACTACAAACTAAAAACTAAACTAAACTGAACTAAACTAAAAACTAAACTAAACTAAACTAAAATCAAAACAAAAAACACAAAACATGAAAAAACAAAAAACAGAACAAAAAAAAACTATTTAAAGAAAACTAATAGAATAAAATTTAAAACAACAAACAAACAAATGAAACTAAACAATTTAAAGAAAACAATTCAAAAGGGATAACGCCCATCTTCCATGTTCGCAGCTGGTTCAAAAAACTACTATTGTATTCTGTGATTTAGGTGTGAAGAAAGCAAAGTGCTTAGTTTTGCTGTAGGGGCTTTAGGGTTAAATAATAAACAGTGTGAGGGAGTACAAATCATTGAATAGCTAGAAGTTTCTCTTTTAGGTTCTCTGAGGGTATTACCTGTGATTTTTCATTTCTGGTTTGTTATGACTGCATTTAAAGAAAACAGCCTGAAGGTTTATAATGCTGTGCTTCTGGGTCACATTGTGGAATACAGTAAAGCCGTATTCTAAACTCTCCGTAATCCGTGCTGCTACATCTATCAATAGGATTAGCATGATGCTGTCTCATAACCTCTCTCAGTATGCCTTGAGGACGGATGTTGAATAACCCACGTGGCTCCATCCATCCCTATCCTTATTCCACCCCTGACTTCTCCGTTTGCTTAGGGGATATCAATCTGACCCGGGTTTACAGGTGGACACAGAAAGCTGCCACTCCAGGCTGATGGGCAGGTGTCAAGTTTTATGGTTGATTCAGAATTTAAAGGGAAAGCTGAAATGAAGATTTTGTCATTATTTAATCATCATGTTGTTCCAAGCCTGTATGCTGTTTTGTTTTGTTTTTTCTTTCATGAAACACAAAACAATACATTTTTAAAGAATCTTTATACTGGACTTTTTTAGACAGACTGTCAAGCTCAAAAAAAGGACAAAAAAAAATCATATTTTTTGTACTGAACAACTTAATTAGGGGGAAGTGAATAAAGTCAGAATTATCATTTTTGGGTGTACTACCCCTTTAAACTGCCCAAAAAAAAGTCTGCTTCAACATTCCACACATACTTTACATCCTTCTTACTAAACTGGCAATTTCAGGACAAAAGAGCATAAGATGTGAGAATGCAAGGCTATAATGAAAAAAGGATGCAATCTGATGTGCACATTATGGGTAGTAAAACGAAGACTGAAAGGACAAAAGAAGGAAAGAAAACAAGCTCTTCACCTTTGACAATGAGTTCCGCAAAGTTGGAGACGCCGGAGCCTCTGGAGGACTGCGTGACGCAGCGGTAGAGGTCCTGCTCTGGCTTCTGGACGTCCTCCAGTTGAAAGGACACTGAGAAGCGGTTGCGGCCCAAGTACTTGACAGAACCACCTGAAGACACTTCACCATTGTGCCGCTAGAAAAGAAGAAAAACAAGAAAATGCTACAGCCTAGTCACCAAGCACATGCTGCCAAGTACTTATATAAACACTGAATGAGCAATGCACTTTTCTGGATGCTGGTCGTAGCGACAACAGAACTTCTGGAGGGATAGAGCCATTTATCATTAAGCTCAGGACACAAATGCTCAGCCAAAACAACACTAAATTGCATTTGCCCAATTATATTACTTCTTGATGATGATGAAGTTATCAATTATGTGATTTATGTACACATATATATATCATAAGTGACAGGCTGTGAAACTGCAAAAAGCACAAACAAAGATATAAAACCAACATAAAAGTAGTTCATATGACTGGTTATTATAATAATATTAAGTTATGCAACCTAATGTCTTCTTATAGGTGCGTGTGAGAAACAGACCTATATTTAAGTAGTTGTTCTCTGACAATCAATAGTGAAAACGTCAAAAGTTTGTGTATGCCCCATAACTGATAACAATACGCAAAATATAAATAAGCATATATTTAAAATTGCATGAATGAGATATGAGAAGCAGCAAAGAAGATACATGATAGCACAGAACATTTTCAGGGAACATCTTTTTTTATAATAATTTTTGGAGCTTGACAGCAGTGTTGTTATTAAATTATTAAAAAAAAAAAAATTTGTTTACTAAACTAAACTAAACTAAAATAAGGTCGAATACCAGAATTACTAAAACTGAAATACAAATAAGTTAAAGCAGAAAACAGAAACAAAAACTGAATATATAATAAAAATAAAATGTAATTTAAAATAATTTAAAATATGAATAAATACTATAATTGTATATAAATAACACTAAAATAACTGTTCACTATTCACTTTCATTGTATGGAAAAGAGCAGCACAAACACCTCATGGGTTTGCTATAAATGATCGCAATATTTGCATTTAAAATCTGACTAAATAAACATTTAATTTACTACTGTAAGTGCAATGACGCAATTTCATTCAGATAAATGACAGTGAATAGCTTCAGTTTATTTTGAAAGATAAGCCATATATGTTGGACACCAAAGTATGATTCATCTGAATAAGGGCCAAAAATGAACAAGTCTTAAAAGTCTCGCTCGTCACATCAGGAATTGCTACGTGGAGCTTTGTGAGGTACCAGACACGTCTCTCACACAAAACCACACTTGATAACAGCAAGCTTTCACTGCGGCTCAGGTAATTTAAGCGAGACAGTGGTGTGAATAGCACCCATCCAAGATGTCAACGCATTCCCCTCTTTCCCCTCTCTGAATACCAAGGACACAAAATGAGCACCGAGAGTGCACTCATACTAACGGAAATCACTTCGAGAAGGAGGTCTGCGGCTGCTACGCAACTATGTGTGTTCGTTTATTATGGGGCTGCTTAAGTGTTTAGGCTTCCAATGTGGTTCAAGACCACACAAACCAGACCTGAATGCAGGGGTAAATGTGTGGGCAATGGTTGCAAATTTGAGGTTCGCATAAAACAAAGCCAAACGTACAATCATCTGGCTTTGAGAGCCGCTCGGTCTTTGTTCAACCTAGCAATCACATTCAGTGAACTGCCAGACAGGCAAACATGTAGGATAAACATAGGAGAGCTGTGGACAATCTGTTTTGGACTAAGCGTGCCATGCATTACTGATGCATTTGACCCATGCGTTTGTCTGGTATTAGCTGACACACTTGATAAAAAAAAATGACAATAATGTAATTAGGAAAAAAGTCAAATGCACTAAAATGTATTTAATCAAGTTACTGTAATATTGTTGTTGTTGTTTTTTTTATAATACACACGATTTTACTATTTATGCACTACCATTCAAAAGTTTGGGGTTGGTAAGATTTATAAGTTTGAATGTTTTTGAAAAACGTCTCTAATGCTCACCAAGACTGCATTTATTAAATCAAAAATACATTTAAAAATACAAAACTACATTACTACAATTTAACTATTCATTTTGAATATATTTTAAAATATAATTATGCTGATTTTGTGTTTAAGATATATTTCTTATAAATGTTGAAAACAGTTGTGCTGTTTGATATTATTGTGGAAACTTTCCCTTTTTTCGGTTTCTTTGATGAATATAAAATTAGAACAGCATATATTAGACAAAGATTGATCAATTTATCAATTTTTATCATTACTGAATAAAATGTAAAAATTTTTTATTTCTAAACAAAATCGTATTTACCTAAAACCTGTGAAAAGCAGTGTTTATATATATATATATATATATATATATATATGTATATGTATATGTATATATATATATA
>NW_015548184.1:3001499-3021221 GCF_001515605.1 Sinocyclocheilus anshuiensis
AAAATAACATAATAAATGCAAACAATTATTTAAATGAAATTAAGACACTGTAACGTATTCAGGTCACCAAATGTCATCATGTAATGGACCACGGATGCCATATATAAAAATAAATAAATATTTACAGAGCACAATATCCATGATTAAAGACAGAAGTAAGAAAACGTCCGTATAAATCGGAAGTGAAGCTGTAGAGTCATATATATCTCCTGCTGTGTTTAGTGGAGGAATGAGCACTTCAGAGGGTTTGAGGACATTGATTATTGCAGAATCTTGTGTTGCTGTGACAGCTTGCAACCACAGGCATCTGTCCTTGACCTTGATGTGACATAATCACTCATTTGATTTAATTCCACCTTTGATGCCAGAAACTTCAGCTCTCCGAAGACAGTGGGAAATGTTCCTTGCAAACACAATGTTACAGCCTAAAAATGCTCCCAGAACAATACTATTATATAGCGAACGGTGAAGCGGTTTAGCTCTATATGGCTTTGCTTTGAAGATTGACAGTTAACTAATTTTCCGAAAAGTTTTTGGTGAAACTTTGGATAAAAAACTAAAGGACAAGGAGAAGGAAATCTGATTCTATAAACATGGCCTTTCTGATCTCATCTGAGGGACAAAGGTAGTTTTAAGACCAAATCAATCTGGAAAAAAAGTGTTCCTAAAATGTACTTTTTAAACATTAACATTCAGGTGCTTTGAGCCAGTTTGGTGCTATAATTTTGTTTGACTAGCAGCAAGTCACAACTTTAGCCTTTGGCTGATTATTACTGAATTTGACAAAACCTCATTATTCTCACTAAAAATCTACCGTATACTCACCTCCAACAGAAACTTCTCTGCTTCATTGGGACGTCCAGCTGCCACACACTGGAAAGTGGCGTTTTGTCCAGCGTTGACCTCCACATCCCCCAAACGGGAAAAATGAGGGGCTTTATCTGAACACAAAAACATAAGGAGTTCAGAATTATATATATATATACAGTGGGTACGGAAAGTATTCAGACCCCCTTCAATTTTTCACTCTTTGTTATAGAGGAAGCAAAGAACCATTTATTACCATACAAAACCATTCAGAAGTTTGGGATCAGAAAGATAATTTAAAGAAATTAATACTTTTATTCAGCAATGAATTAAAAGTGACAGTAAAGACATTTATAATACTGTAGTAATGACTGCTGAAAATATACCTTTGCTATTGTAGGAATAAACTATGTTTTAAAATGTATGTAAAACAGTAATGCTATTTCATAATATTAAAGTTTTTATGTCTGTATTTTTTATCGAATAAATGCAACCTTGGTGCTAATGATATACTTCTTTCAAAAACATTTAAAAATGTAAGCTTTTTCTGACAGATTTTCTGTTTTAGTACACATCAAACAGAGAGAATAACAGATATATCTACAACAAGAGACTCACATTCACAGAAAAAAAGATAAATTAACAACAACAACAGACCCCAAACTTTTAAACATAGTCCACAATGATACAAACCCCACTTTTACACTGTTTAACCTGTTTCAAAGTCAACACTGGCCTTTCTTAATACATGTTTCTTATATGAACATGGAAAAGATTTTTCTTCAACTCCACGTCTGAACCAACTGGTTCCATTCTGGCACTTTTTATGATCCAATCAAGTCCCGCCCTACATTTTTCTATTTGAATACTCAAACATATCATATTTCTTAAGTAAAATGCATTGCGAATGTCGTTTCACGCGGACTTCAAACGCAAGGAGGCGATCTCTTAGTGGCCAGAAATGTTGATTTGTTCCAGTCTGATTGGCTCGTTGTGAAATTGTTCCACATATGGGATGCTTTCTTGCCTGCATGTGAGACACTTGAATCCTATGAAATAAGGTCTAGATGATCTTCCTCCAGCACACGTGGTTCTTGGTCCTTTAAACGTAATCGATTTTTGTAAGGTCTCAGTTCAACTAAACTGCAATATGACCTTTTGAATTCAAAAGTCATATCTATTCATTTGAAGATATTTCTTGTAACTGAATATATAGAATTGGGGATTAGACAGGATAAAAAGAAGTAGATAAATAGCATAGATAAAAATAAAGGAATACTTTATTGATCCCCACAAGAAAATACAGGTGCAGGATTGCTGCAAGATGCAATGCAATGTGCACAAAAACACCCCAATGAAGAGACATAGCACTGTCGAGATATTACATACATAGTCTGCACATATATTGCAAAATACTCCGTATAAAGAAACCAATTTCAGAGCCTGATGGTGGTGGAGGAGACACCACTCATTCAAGTCTACAGGAAGGTTGACATGAGCAAAAAGTAAAAAAGGTAAACAGATAAATACTGTGGCTGTACTCTATCTGGCTCACACTAGCTCTAGTTGCGGATGCGTAAATTAAACTTTTTAGATTTCTTTCTTTCTTTACACCAGTTCATTGAATGGGTGTCAGATGTAAAAAGGCCCTCAGGCAACATGGATAGCTTCATGTGGTAGTTAACACTGTTTAGTCTCAGATAGCAAAGAGCTCCTATGGGAACTGCAGCCAGCCCTGCACATCTGACAGTCTGATTGTTACTTAATGGTTTATGTATAATTTAAAATTTTGAACTACTGAACTGTTTCTATTTGCGTGGTGATAAGAGACAAACTCACTTTCAATGCTCCGACATAACAACTGCATGCATATTTTATCAAAGATTAAAATGCAAATTTAAAATCCAAACAAAAAAAGTTGGATACCGCTTCAATATAATTTGGATATCCACATAGCGTAGTTGTAATCTATCTGTTAATTTACTTTCTGTTTCTGTTTCTTCATCTGAACAGATTTGGAGAAATTTTGCATTTTACGTCACTTGCTCACCAATGGACCCTCAGCAGTGAATGGGTGCCGTCAGAATGAGAGTCCAAACAGCTGAAAAAAACATCATAATAATCCACAAGAAATCCACATCCCTCCAGTCTATCAATTAAAGTCTTGTGAAGTGAAAACCTGCGCATTTGTAATAAACAAATCCATCAAGGCTTTTAAACTACCAATTCATAATCCATAATAAAACTTCCTCCAGTGAAAATGTCCATTTCCCTTTGTCTTCTCACATCTAAATCCACAAACATATTTGTTTAGAACTGTTTTAAAAAATGTCTTTATGGATTTGTTTATTACAAATATGTTTATTACACAACATTAATTGATGGACTGGAGTCATGTGGATTTTTGTGATGTTTTTAACAGCAGACTTACATTTTTTTAGCAAATTTAAATTTTTGGGTGAACTAGCCTACTCCTTTAATGATAGACTTTAGTTTCCATTAAATCTTTTGTCTGCGTCATTCCAATGAATCTCCAATGTACATTTGTTTAAATTTTGGCAAACTCCCAATCAATCAAATAATCAATGGTTGGATAAAAGAAGCATAATAATCTTTCAGTAGGTTTCATAACAAGGCTGTCTTGCTTAGATTTGCAGGCCTGTGTTGGAGTTCTAAACCATTTTGCCTTCTGTAACCACAGGGCTTTCCTCCTCTCCAGCAACAGCTTCCTGCTTGTGCAGGATGTATATAAAATCACCATAAACCGCCTACCCACACTGCACACATCTGAAATCTGTCAATCAAAGCAGATAAACAGGTTATGAGGTTTGATATAACAGAGAATGCTGTTTTGTACATCCACCCTGAGCTTGTATTATTTATCTTCTTTGTAAAACCAGGTGGAGGCCCAGGCTACATTGTTTGTAGTCCACAGGTGGCCACATGTTCGGTGGAAATGCCACTGTGTGATGTTCAGTTCATGTTTTTATGAGCCAACATGAATCAAAAGGCAAAAAAAAATCAAATTAAAAGGGACTGAAAATCTGTTATGTGCTGCAGCAAAACAGGTTTAAAATATTATGTTTGTATCCTAAAGTCTTTAAACACTGCATACTGCAGTTACCACAAAACTAAAGTTATGAAAAAAAGAAAAAACCTTACCTGTGTGGAGAATAAAAAAGTAAAGAAACCACACCCTCTTTTAAATCACAGAGAAATCTTCTCTCTTTCTCACTCTTTCTACTCTTTTTGCCTTCCTTTCCTTTTTGACTTGTCTTGCCAAATGGTGATTTCCGCAGTCTGGCGCAATGCCACTCTCGACAATGTGTGTCCAGGTCCTGATGAGAGTTTTAATTATTTAATGTGCACAGTGGGGCTTAGATGATGCCATCTGCCGCCTGCAGGAAGTGGGGAGGGGGGCGAAGGAAGAGGGTGTTAGGAGACTCAGCAGAGATGAGCTTTCATGACCACAGCATCTGTTGATTTGCTTGTTTGGAATTGCACTTTATTACCATCGAATAGTACTTTGTCAGTTTTCTCTATTTAAATATGTATAAATATCACTACAGTTTTATGAAACCTTAAAAGCGTTAAGATGTCCCTCAGAGGTTGTGAAAAAGATTGTTAACTTTGAGCGAAGACGGCATCTCTGCGGCATGTCACCTATCCCTATCAGCCGGTCGCTAAAACGCATTTCAGCACATTTACAGTTGATAATTGTGCTGTCGGAGCCTTTTGAATTAGCCTTAAAAAAGGCTCGCAGCTCTCAAACAAATATACAGACATGCTGTTATCATACGAGGCAGCTTGTTTTAATAAAAGCCAGTCAGATAAGGGAAAATTCACTAAGAATGAATTGCATCCGCTGTGTCATTTATTTACATGCACAGTCTGCATTGTTCTAGCACCTGATTCACTAAATGATTCAATAAAAATCAATGAAATAAAAAGCTTTATTTCAAGCACTGACATTCAAAAACAACCTGTTTAACACAAAATACATTTCTTCTCATTTTTTTTTCCCACTATGTACGGGCCACATGATATATATATATATATATATATATATAGTAAGGGAATAAATTAAAACAGTTAGCTATATACCGTTATCAGCATATGTTGAAGTAGATTTGTCTCTCGTCGTCCTCAAATATAGGCCCTGGCCCGAGATGCTCAGACCCTAGCCCAGCCCTTGTCCGACAGCTCTTCAGAATTCTTGGCCCGAGTCCGACCCGAGCCCGTCTTTCTTTCCCTACTCCCAAAACAGCTTACTACTGTTTCAGCTATTAAAATAGTTCAGTTTTGTATGTAATGATAAAGTGATTATATTTTGTTTAGTTTTTTTATTAAGTTAATTTAGAAAAACGTTTGGAGCATTTTTTGTTCGTTAAATGTAAGTTTTTGTTTTTCAAAATAACGACCAAGCGGCCAGCGGCAGACAGTAAGATGATCATAGCCTATGTTTGCTCAATTTAGCCTTCTCAAATCATCACGACTTGCCAAAAATAAAATCTATAGATATAAAACTATTGGTAACACTTTATTTTAGGGTCTCTTAACTAGTTGCTTATTAGCATGCATATTACTAGAATATTAGCCATTTATTAGTAGTAATTAAGCACATATTAATGCCTTATTCTACATGACCTTATTCTACATCCCTAATCCTACCTAATACCTAAACTTAACAACTACCTTACTAACTATTAATAAGCAGCAAATTAGGAATTTATTGAGGGAAAAGTCGTAGTTAATAGTGAATAAGTGTTCCCTATTCTAAAGAAACAGTTCAAGCATATCACAATGTTAGTTTAAATGTTTAACCTATATAAATGTGCGCTGTTAGACGTATATCCAATCGTTTGTGCGGAGAGGAGCTAAAGCGCGCTTTGCAGGACACGGAGGCGCCGGCGCGATCACTTGCATTGGAAACAACTTAAAATACGCAGTGGTGGAGGTAACAGATTACAACTACTCACGTTACTGTAATTAAGTAGTTTTTCGGGTACTTGTACTTTTTTGAGTATATATTTAAAGCTGTACATTTATTTGTACTTAAATACAAATTAAGCACAATAATCTACTTTGTTACTTTTATATCATAGTTCGTTACAGAGTACACCCACAATTTGAATTTATATTCAAACCTTTGACGGCACTTCAGTAGCCAATAAAGGTATCCGATCGTAAACGGACCAATAACAGCCCTGATATCTGAACTGGGAAAAGCTGCCGCTGCAGCAGGTTTGAAGAGCTGACCAGACAGTGAGGGAGCTCAGTGTAATTTATGGACTTTATGCGTAGGCGATGTAAATGATTTATAATATAATCAATACAACAATATTTAATACAGTAGCCTATGTGTGCTCTGCGCGGATATGGACACAATAAAAGGAGAGAAGCTAAATGAGCCCGAGTCCGACCCGAGCCCGATCTGTAAAAATACATTTAAAGCCTTAAAGTCTTTGTGTTCGGTTTTGCCAGTTGGTCACGAATTTTCACGACTTGAATCATATTTATGGTTTCTTTTCCCAAATCCTCACTGTCTCACCCTCTAATTTTGCAGGTTTATTTTATTGTCGTGCACTTTTAATCACTGTTTTCGCACCTCTTACTGTGGTAAGCATGCGGGGGTAAATTAAAGATTTCGTGGCCATGAATTAAGAATTTGTTCTATGACTTAATTCGTTCACTCATTTTAGTTAAATCATGGGTTTTCTGAAATGTGGAAATATGGACAGTGGGCACAAATTAATAAGTCGTAGGAATGAATTAACAAGTTGTAGGAATTAATTATATATATCTGTCCTGCTAATATCCCGCAGCCCTGTCAAAGCGCAAAGTCCGATATGAAACAATTATCTGGGGAAATTATAATTAAACATGACTTAGTTATTACATTTCAATACAAAAGAACTTTGTATTGTTTCTGTTTTAATGTACTTTTAAAGTTTGGATCACATTAAAAGCGTAATTTGTAAGTTAGTGAATTATTTTCGCCACAGATCCAGCCCCGTCACCGTCACTCACAGCCACGTGAGTGTTCACGTGTTTTGCACATGAGCCACACACAGCCCAAAGTTAAACTGCTTAATCGACCATCGATAGCTTTAATCGATTGCATCTCTTATCGACAAGCAATCACCAAAAATTAAAACAAAATACAAATCGCATGACATCCAATTCTACCATTTCTTTAAATCAGACATAAAAAATATTTTAATAAACACCAGTCTTCACTACTAACCATTACAACATAAACTTCCAGTCTACACTCAGTATATAAAATCAGATGTCTAGCTCTGCTGTATTAGGGATGTTTAAAGGATTTCTACTCTCCCCCTCGGCAGTAAAAGACATCACAGCTCCATACACTCAGTGTCTCCACAGCACTGGAGAGCCAAACACATCCTACACTCCCTCACAACAACTCCTCCCTACATTGATCTGTTTGTTTTCTACCATGTCCGGCAGCTAGCAGGCTATCTCAGCACCAGCATAAAAATAACTGAACTAGCTGATATTAGGGCTGTGTATTGGCAAGAATCTGGCGATACGATACATATCACGATACAGGGGTTGCGATATATGATATGTTGCGATACACTGCGATACTGTAAGCAAGGCGATATATTGGGATATATCTTATTTTAGGAATAGGATATATTTTTAGGAAAGCTATCATAAAGAACACACCACCATATGCAAACCTTAGCAATAAATAAATAAAATAAATAAAATTATTTAACCAGAATAAAGTGGGATCGGCATTTGCAATAATCAGTCCCTGTAACATTCAACGTTATTGAACCACTTTTTGTGCAGTACGAGTCAAGGGGGAAAAATTTAAGTGCTTGCAGGATCCTTTAGTTAAATGTATAATATGTATTTTATAAAAAGACCATATATTTTTTTAGACCCTGCTTTAAAGGTTCACATTTTAAGTTTACAATTGTAACATACAATGTATGTACAATTTACAGATACATTGTATTGTAAATACAATGTACAGATACAATTTGATCTGAACAAAAAAATTACATCTGCTTAATATCAATGAAAAATAAAGTGCTTGCAGGATTTCTAAAGAAAACAAAACAATTTTAAAACAATAAAATAAATACAGATGTTAAACATTCTCAGAATCTTTCCACTTGGATTTCACAAGTTTTTCAGTTTGTATTTATGTTCCACGTGGAATCGCCGAGACCGCGACGCGAACACCGCCCTAACTGCACAAAATGCCCCCACCACGAGAGAAAGCTGTAGACCCGTGCGAAAGCTCTTTCGGGACGTGGCAAGCGGTGGAACCGAGGCGGCGCCCGCGCCATGGTCCCAAGGTGGATGTTACCACAAAAGCCCAAATGAAGCCACACTTCAGCTTTGCACACGGAAACAGGAACTGGAAAAATTCTTTCATCCTCCATTACTAGCATATTAACGCTAACATTAGTGGCGTGCCCTAATGCTAGTATTTCCTGTCACTGTCTAAGTTCAGAGATGAAGACTGCCATCTAGCGGTCAGGATATACACTCAAAACGAAACAACTGCCATGAATCTTGTTTTTTTTTTTTAAATAGATATTCCGTTTTACCATCGATAGCTTTAATCGATTGCATCTCTTATCGACAAGCAATCACCAAAAATTAAAACAAAATACAAATCGCATGACATCCAATTCTACCATTTCTTTAAATCAGACATAAAAAATATTTTAATAAACACCAGTCTTCACTACTAACCATTACAACATAAACTTCCAGTCTACACTCAGTATATAAAATCAGATGTCTAGCTCTGCTGTATTAGGGATGTTTAAAGGATTTCTACTCTCCCCCTCGGCAGTAAAAGACATCACAGCTCCATACACTCAGTGTCTCCACAGCACTGGAGAGCCAAACACATCCTACACTCCCTCACAACAACTCCTCCCTACATTGATCTGTTTGTTTTCTACCATGTCCGGCAGCTAGCAGGCTATCTCAGCACCAGCATAAAAATAACTGAACTAGCTGATATTAGGGCTGTGTATTGGCAAGAATCTGGCGATACGATACATATCACGATACAGGGGTTGCGATATATGATATGTTGCGATACACTGCGATACTGTAAGCAAGGCGATATATTGGGATATATCTTATTTTAGGAATAGGATATATTTTTAGGAAAGCTATCATAAAGAACACACCACCATATGCAAACCTTAGCAATAAATAAATAAAATAAATAAAATTATTTAACCAGAATAAAGTGGGATCGGCATTTGCAATAATCAGTCCCTGTAACATTCAACGTTATTGAACCACTTTTTGTGCAGTACGAGTCAAGGGGGAAAAATTTAAGTGCTTGCAGGATCCTTTAGTTAAATGTATAATATGTATTTTATAAAAAGACCATATATTTTTTTAGACCCTGCTTTAAAGGTTCACATTTTAAGTTTACAATTGTAACATACAATGTATGTACAATTTACAGATACATTGTATTGTAAATACAATGTACAGATACAATTTGATCTGAACAAAAAAATTACATCTGCTTAATATCAATGAAAAATAAAGTGCTTGCAGGATTTCTAAAGAAAACAAAACAATTTTAAAACAATAAAATAAATACAGATGTTAAACATTCTCAGAATCTTTCCACTTGGATTTCACAAGTTTTTCAGTTTGTATTTATGTTCCACGTGGAATCGCCGAGACCGCGACGCGAACACTGCCCTAACTGCACAAAATGCCCCCACCACGAGAGAAAGCTGTAGACCCGTGCGAAAGCTCTTTCGGGACGTGGCAAGCGGTGGAACCGAGGCGGCGCCCGCGCCATGGTCCCAAGGTGGATGTTACCACAAAAGCCCAAATGAAGCCACACTTCAGCTTTGCACACGGAAACAGGAACTGGAAAAATTCTTTCATCCTCCATTACTAGCATATTAACGCTAACATTAGTGGCGTGCCCTAATGCTAGTATTTCCTGTCATTGTTTAAGTTCAGAGATGAAGACTGCTATCTAGCGGTTAGGATATAAACTCAAAACGAAACAACTGCCATGAATCTTGCATGATTTTTTTTTTTTTTAAATATCGATATTCCGTTTTTGAGAATCGATACAGTATCGCCAAACAAAATATTGCGATACTCACGTGTATCGATATTTTCTTACACCCCTAGCTGATATACCTCAATGGAGTGCAAATGGAGACTTGCTTAAAAAGATCTTACTAATCTGTTACGTGTCTAATTTAGTTGACTAAATAATTATTTGGCTATTGGTTAACATTATCCAAACGACAAACTTTTTTGAACTTTGCACTGATGAATTGTTCATGTTACAAAATCACGCTACATATTTTGTATAAGCTAATAAAGCAGACTTAAAATTGGAATGAATTGTGACGGGGCCGTAAAAAATTGTTCCTGAGACTTTTCACACAAGATGGAAACTAGATCTTTTCATCATCAAAGTAACAATGTAGCTGTACCATGCTGAGCTAAAAGCCAAAAGCCAGTGTAGAGACTGACGATACAGTATCGCCAAACAAAATATTGCAATACTCATATGTATCGATATTTTCTTACACCCCTAGCTGATATACCTCAATGGAGTGCAAATGGAGACTTGCTTAAAAAGATCTTACTAATCTGTTACGTGTCTAATTTAGTTGACTAAATAATTATTTGGCTATTGGTTAACATTATCCAAACGACAAACTTTTTTGAACTTTGCACTGATGAATTGTTCATGTTACAAAATCACGCTACATATTTTGTATAAGCTAATAAAGCAGACTTAAAATTGGAATGAATTGTGACGGGGCCGTAAAAAATTGTTCCTGAGACTTTTCACACAAGATGGAAACTAGATCTTTTCATCATCAAAGTAACAATGTAGCTGTACCATGCTGAGCTAAAAGCCAAAAGCCAGTGTAGAGACTGAAACAAGGATGAAAGGTGAATTTGGGTACAAAAATGTCTTTGATATCCAAATTATGTGTGCTTACAGATCCATCAAGAGAATCTGTATGGAACTGGACCTGCATAGAAAAATGTACTTCAGAAAGTTGTACTGTATATGAGAGCAATGTAAATCTCGATGTGTCACTGCTGAAAGAAGTGAGTTTCATGTTAGAAAAACTTCTATAAACTAGTGGTTGAACTATCTGGATTTTGACAATGGTTGATGCCAATATCTAGACTGCATGCTGGTAATATGCATTTATTGAACAATTAATTATAATGATATTATATATTAGTGCTGTCAATTGATTAAAAAAAAAACTTTTTTTCTGTAAATAATCATGATTAATCACACCTAAAATTAAAATTTGTAAATAAATATATTTTTACATTGAATCTTCAAATTATCGTAGAAGCAGCATTAAGGCAGTCTATTTTAAATACTTATTTACTATGAATTATGAATGGGTATCACAGATAGCAGTACTTATACTGATGTATTTTTATCGATTTCTGTGGATAAAATGAGTAAATATACCCATTCAGCTTTAGAGTAAAATTTGTGCAATACATTTTAAGCCTAAACTGTTACAGAACATTAAATATTAAACATTATAACTTATAATTTAAGTGGACTTAAAACAATCTTCACATAAAAACATTATAATGAATGTCACATTTATGAGCCTTTACTATATATAGTATGCTGTATAGTAATACAGTGACGTTTCTGTCTATGTCAGCTCTTTCTGTTTAAATTTTCAGATCCTCAAATGTGAAGTTTATTTCGAACATTAATTTTCACAATAAATAAGACAATTACTAATAAAAACATTTGGTATCAGTATTTGAATGTAAAGACCGGTCCTCTTGTTATAATGTCAGTATATACAAATATTTACACTTGTCTTAATCATTGATACAAGCAGGTTACTTTCAGGACCAATGGCAATAATGGCCAAATATTGGCCACTCTTTCATAAACACGAAGTTTCATCAATTTATTCTTGCTGTAATTTATGAATGCCTTCTCTTCTAGGAGTAATAATGCTAGCAATGCTATTTTTACCTTAAGACTCGCAATAATGGTTAATGCGTAACATATCCCTTTCTCTTTTTTTACTCCAGCATATTGGCTCAAAATAGCATAGATAGACAACAATATTACATCCACGAAAAGGCTAATGTGATCCCAGCATTTATACAGTCCTTCACATTTTCACACTGTTTAAACACACTCCCACACTATAATGACAGGTGTGTGCTACTCACAACAGGGGTAGTTCAACAGGAGTATGTCATCAACTGCAATGTAGCCTTTGCGGTCCACAGTCGCCTCCAGCAATATCTTAAAATACAAAGAGAGGAGAACATGACCTGCAGAAATGTATTTGGGCTTTAAAATCAGAGTGTTTTAACATTTGCACAAAGTAGTGAAATTACAATGATGGTACAGAGCAGAAAACCATCTTCTTAATTAATATTCTGGTCTTGCTAATGGGGAAAATACACTTAATTCAAGATATAAGTCAAGTCTTGTTCAATTAGTCCAATAAAATCAAACCTTATCATCTTAAACCACTTTGCATCTTGTTTTAAGGCTGTTTGGATGGTAAATAAGAAAATATTGTTGCAGTGCATTTAAAATGTACAGTGTAAATACATACATTTTTGGTTTAGTGAGTGATGCCTTTTATATTCATCAACACCAAGTGGTATTTATTAAACACCATAATAATAGTTTCAATCAAACTCACAAAAAGTGTTTTAATGGGCTGTCTGCTCTAGATTTTAACTATTGTCTGACATTTTTATCGTGCTTCATTAAGCTTACATTAATGAAATAATGAATTAAAAGAAATAATAAGAGAAAACAAGGCAAACAGGGACGATACTGTCAACCACGTTGAAAGCAAGCAAAACACATAATTCATCGTTTTGGCATTTTGCATCTTTTTCAGTTCAGTTTTCAGTTTTCCTTTTGCAAAAAGTTTTGACAGTCATTGAGAGAACAGAAAACGAGAAAAAGGATGTCAAAGCAAGTAAAGAGAATGAGAAAGAGAGAGAAAATAGATGCCAACTTCACTAAGGGCCCCTGAGGCCTACAGGAAATAATGGCTTCATAAGGAGGCCTTCGTGCACTGTGACACATGGCTCTCATTCGGCATGCTGCACACACACATACACACACGGGCTCATAATGTGAGCGTAAGGGGCACGAGTCCCTGGGGACCTGGAGAGAGTCTCCACACTCGCCAAAGGCTATGAGCAAAGGACGGTCGCTCCAGTGTAATGAAATCAAATCAATATTGTGCGAACGACAGTGATGAGATGTTATTACACATTGAGAGCATGGAGGCCATGTTTGCTCTTCACAACAGTGGTCTGCTTGGCTGCCCACGCTTGACGTTATTGCTTTAAAAAAAGAAAGTATTTTTGTTTACTGTCTAGTAACCAAGCAAATCACAGTTATGACCGAATGTTGTGTTTTCAGTCATAAAAGGGCGGTTCTTCAACTTCAGAAACTCTCTTAAATGTTTTTAACTGTTCACATTATTTATTTAATTTCTAACAGTGGACATGTATCATTGCTGTCATTTTTTCCCCTTAAAGTCATCTCAAACGATGAATTGTACTTGATGGAAACAGCCATTTTTAACGTTCAGGAATAAATTGGCTGACTGTTTTGTCTTGATGAGGCAAATTTCACAGTTTGTATTCTAAACACAATGAAAAACTACTTTCACACTTTTTGCCAAATGTGACAAAATCACAGCTTAATTGGAAACTATGCATAATAATAGTATTCTGCAAATCTGTGATATTATTATTAAACTTTATTTGAAAAGGGACCATGTACAATTTTAACATAAATGTTTCCATTTCATGCATTGCACCGAATTTAGCCAATGGCTAGTTTTCATCCGCGGTCCCTTGGCAGGTAATCATAATCACAGATAAACATAAAAACAAAATAACAAACACATACAATACAGTAATACTTATACACATCCCATCAGAGCCAAAAAAAATAAATATATACCAATAACGTTCAGTTAAACCACAACTATATCAGTGTTTACAGATTTGAATCGCTTTTAAATAAAATTTTAGTTTTAATTTAAACATGTCAATAGATGTGCACATCCTTATGTCTTCTGGTAGAGTGTTCCAGTGAATAATAGCTTTCACTGAGAAAGATGATAACCCAAAAGCAGAATGACGAAAAGGAACAACACAATCACTAGTGTTGTGTAATAAAATCACACAATTATTACAATATTTGGCTTGAAATTTCTGCTTTCTTTACACGTCTGATATTTCATTTTAAGCTCTTCACTGACCACTGACCACACATTGTCCCTTTGGTAAACAAGTACACTAACTTAGAAATGACGTTTAGTATTCTCACAATAAATATTACATTTTTTTTTTTTATGTAATTATTATTTAGATGCATTTTCATATTTCAAGGCTGAAAGATGTGCTCTAGGGTAAAACAATCAAATCAATGCATAAAAGGAAAATGAGAATAAGCAAAAGTAAATGATGAAGAGATGAAAAAAGCTTTCAAAGACATTTAAATGGGATATTAATTTAACAAAATGAAGGGAAAAAAGTTGTTTTAATAAAAAAGTCAAAAGAAAGAAGTCAAAAAAAAGAAATAAAAACAGTAATATTTTGAAATATTATTACAATTTAAAACAACCATTTTCTATTTTAATACATTTTAAAATTAATTTTATTCCTGTGATGACTAAGCTGAATTTTCAGAAGCCATTACTCCAGTTTTTAGTATTGTCAATGTTAAAACCAGCTGTGCTGTGATATATTCAGGATTCTTTAATGAATGGAAACTTCAAAGGAACAGCTTGAAATAGATTTCATTTGTACCATTATAAATGTCTTTAATGGCACTATTGATCAATGTAATGCATCCTTGCTGAATAAAAGTATTAATTTCTTTTTAAAGAATTAATTGAATTAGTGTACATGCACCTAAAGTTGAAGAAACCTGATTCATCCTTTGCCCAAAAATTACTAGGGAACGTTGCAATCGCTGTAAAGGGATTTGTATGTGTTGCAGCCGTCGCTCATAGTTGACAGCAATATCTCTCAGAGCTGTCATGGTACTGACGTTCGTTCCACGTTCAATTTCACCGTCACCTGGTCAGAAGAACATTCCAGTCTGTCAGAAGCCTCTTATTTCATCAAAGAACAGCATGACTTCATCTTCCTAACCCTGCCTTGACCTCCATCGGTGCCGACATACGTGAAGATGGATGTGAAGTCTCTGATTGGGATCTAAAAAACACGACGTGCTTTGCGGGAAAAGACAAGGAAAGCAACTCCAGACAGCAGGATATACAGCCAGTGCTGGCTCAGGCTCGGAAACCCAACTTTAATCTCCTGTTGAAAAGGACTGCCATATAACCACAATAAACTGACACCAGACCTGCAGGATGATGCAAGGGGAGATTACTCAGAAATGTGTTTTCGACTTTTCCCCACCATTGCACGGGTGTGCCGCTGCTCACATGCCATCAGCTCTCCGAAACAAAAGACAAAATCACACATTTCTACGGAGGCACTCTTACACTATTAAACTCCTCTAGCCATATCACATTTATTCTAATCAGTGGCTAGTTCCCCCCTGGAGAATATATATACTTGGAACAAATGTCTCTGATTTATGATGGACATAAAAAAGAGTGAGGAGGCTTTCTGGGTATGGAAATGCAAGGCTGAGTCGAATCTTATGTTTCTCTGCTAAGAACACAACCGTCTCTATATTTCTTCTATAAGCAAGAATTATCACAGCAATGGATTATTGGTTCAAAACAGTAGAGGTATGCGTCTGTATCTTTTTCCAATAGGGCTGTCAAATCAAATAATCACGATTATTCACATCCAAAATAAAAGTTTGTGATTGCATAACGAGTGTGTACTATAAACACATATGTATATATTTAAGAAATCACAATTAATCGATTTGACAGCCCTCGTTTCCCATTAACAAGGCAGAAAGATACATAAATACAATCAATGTACAGAAATAAACATCACTAGAGATCAATAGATTTTACTTTTTCATATAACCTTTTAACAAAAATGTTTAGTGTCCATAAATGTCATTCCTAAAGAATGACCAACAATTCTTAACTCTATTATGAAATAATAATAATAATAATAATAATAATAATAATAGTAAAATGTTGTTATTATTATTATTATTATTATTAAATTTATTAAATTGATCAATGTAATGCATCCTTGCTGAATAAAAGTATTAATTTCTTTTTAAAGAATTAATTGAATTAGTGTACATGCACCTAAAGTTGAAGAAACCTGATTCATCCTTTGCCCAAAAATTACTAGGGAACGTTGCAATCGCTGTAAAGGGATTTGTATGTGTTGCAGCCGTCGCTCATAGTTGACAGCAATATCTCTCAGAGCTGTCATGGTACTGACGTTCGTTCCACGTTCAATTTCACCGTCACCTGGTCAGAAGAACATTCCAGTCTGTCAGAAGCCTCTTATTTCATCAAAGAACAGCATGACTTCATCTTCCTAACCCTGCCTTGACCTCCATCGGTGCCGACATACGTGAAGATGGATGTGAAGTCTCTGATTGGGATCTAAAAAACACGACGTGCTTTGCGGGAAAAGACAAGGAAAGCAACTCCAGACAGCAGGATATACAGCCAGTGCTGGCTCAGGCTCGGAAACCCAACTTTAATCTCCTGTTGAAAAGGACTGCCATATAACCACAATAAACTGACACCAGACCTGCAGGATGATGCAAGGGGAGATTACTCAGAAATGTGTTTTCGACTTTTCCCCACCATTGCACGGGTGTGCCGCTGCTCACATGCCATCAGCTCTCCGAAACAAAAGACAAAATCACACATTTCTACGGAGGCACTCTTACACTATTAAACTCCTCTAGCCATATCACATTTATTCTAATCAGTGGCTAGTTCCCCCCTGGAGAATATATATACTTGGAACAAATGTCTCTGATTTATGATGGACATAAAAAAGAGTGAGGAGGCTTTCTGGGTATGGAAATGCAAGGCTGAGTCGAATCTTATGTTTCTCTGCTAAGAACACAACCGTCTCTATATTTCTTCTATAAGCAAGAATTATCACAGCAATGGATTATTGGTTCAAAACAGTAGAGGTATGCGTCTGTATCTTTTTCCAATAGGGCTGTCAAATCAAATAATCACGATTATTCACATCCAAAATAAAAGTTTGTGATTGCATAACGAGTGTGTACTATAAACACATATGTATATATTTAAGAAATCACAATTAATCGATTTGACAGCCCTCGTTTCCCATTAACAAGGCAGAAAGATACATAAATACAATCAATGTACAGAAATAAACATCACTAGAGATCAATAGATTTTACTTTTTCATATAACCTTTTAACAAAAATGTTTAGTGTCCATAAATGTCATTCCTAAAGAATGACCAACAATTCTTAACTCTATTATGAAATAATAATAATAATAATAATAATAATAATAATAGTAAAATGTTGTTATTATTATTATTATTATTATTAAATAACCAACAATCATTCTGGTTAAAAAGTGTGAAATCTAATTTAAAAATATTATAAATAATTACATTATAATATTTTCATTCCCAATAGCAGAATTACAATACATTGGGCCTGATTTTATCTAACTATATTTTGCAAGTGAAACAAAGTTGAGATTTTCAAACAATAAATGACACGTTACGTTACGTGTCCGAGCTACGTTAGCTACGTTAGATTGCTTATATTAATTCTAAAATCCACATGTCTGGTTGACTAGAAGAGGAATGAGAGGAGCTCAGTCAGAGAGAGAGAGAGAGAGAGAGAGAGTGACGTGACATGTGACATGGGGCCAAGTATGGTGACCCATACTCGGAATTAGTGCTCTGCATTTAACCCATCCTTACTGCCCACACACAGCAGTGAACACACACACACCGTGAACACGCACCCGGAGCAGTGGGCAGCCATTTTTGCTGCGCCGTCCGGGGAGCAGTTGGGGGTTCGGTGCCTTGCTCAAGGGCACCTCAGTCGTGGTATTGAAGGTGGGAGAGAGCGCTGTACATTCACTCCCCCCACCTACAATCCCTGCCGGACCTGAGACTCGAACTCGCAACCTTGGGTTACGAGTCCGACTCTCTAACCATTAGGCCATGACGCTCAGACAGAGAGAGAGAGAGAGAGAGAGAGAGAGAGAGAGAGAGAGAGAGAGAAGATGTGAAGGACCGCAATCAAGGAGGACAGACACAAACAAACCAGGCTCTCTAACAAGGACACACTCCCCTCAGAATTATTCAATCCTGACCAACGGGTTGAGGTTTGGCTGATTAGTTTGGTCCAATTAGCTTCTGCTGGTTGGATCCAAAATAATCTTTCTCTCAAGGCCATTCAAAAAATCTGTGTTCGGCTCTAGAACTAAGTCATCATGAGGAAAGGCAAAAATACTAACAAATAACTTTTTCCAGGTATGACAGACTCCATGGTTCGGTGACAAAAGACGGTTCAACATACAAAAACAAGACAAGATCAAAATAATGAGACTCGAAAGCACAAAATGAAATGCATTCTATCCTGACTGCTCAAGCAATTAATTCATCCTGGTGGAATGCCTTTTATTCATCTACGTTATTATTATTAATGGGTCTGACCTAATGTCTTCTTATATCTTACGTTTCTTTCTTCTACCCACCATCAATTTTTATTATTTACACTCTCGTGCCTTTTCTTAAGAATGTGTCAGGTTCAATTACTCTTTCGTAGCTTCAGCTTTGTTGTGCAACGTGGCGGAGAGAGAAATACACAGATGCAGATTTGTTGTGTGATGTGAATTTAATTGGAAGCCCGTGAGAGACAGAAGTGAGCGAGAGAGAGAACGATATACTGAGGGAAAGGTACGGACGGGCTGAAGCTAGAATCTTTTTGGCAGTCTTGGCAGGCCAGATAACATCTTTAATATTTGATAACAAGTTCCCACTATCTATTACACCTTCACCAATAACAGCAGAAATATATGAGCGAGCATGGCAGACGGGGGAGATTTCAACTCGAGTATTTCAAACTCAAGGTGATTCCTCCCTGTTTCCATTCTCCGATCGCTCCCCATCTCTCTCTATTCAATTTTCCTTCGTTCCATCCCCTTTCTCTCTATTGATGTTCAGACACGGCAGACAGGAGGAAATATGGTATCTCGTGTCACATAAACATAGGGGCCCATCATATCATGAGAGACAGGCCTCATTTTACATGTATAGAGATACTCTGTCCATTGTTTCTGTGTACGAAGCTCCTAAAAGCCCAACACTGATTCAAATGCACAACAGAGGAGCTTCATTAGTCTGACAGTCATCATTACTTTTGACTAATTATGCCTATTTATTCTCTGATAAGTAGTCATTCTCAGCTGACATAGTTCAATGCTATCAAAACAATTAACTGAGCATTCAAAATATATTTTTGTTTTGCTTATAACAGCACCATAAATTGTGAAGCAAAAGGTTTTTAGCTAACTTTATTACATTGATATCAAAATTTAAATACATTAATTTTTATACAATAAAATGTAAATATAATAATAATTTCTGTTGGTCATTATTATTATTATTATTAAGAAGAAGAAGAAGAAAATGGTACTAGTAGAAATCACTGAAACACTGATTATTAGTACAGTTTGTGGACATTTATAGTTAATTCATATTGAAAAATTCAATATATTATACACACTGTAATTTTTTTCTTATAACTTACATTTAATTCTGCATCATGACTGATAACTTAATGTCAATCCATGAAATGAACTGGAATTTAATTGGGACTCTCAATTCAATCCTGAATGGCCGGCAATAGTGTTTACTTTAAAGGGGTCATATGATGCGATTTCAATTTTTCCTTTCTCTTTGGACTGTTAC
>NW_015548184.1:3024292-3028352 GCF_001515605.1 Sinocyclocheilus anshuiensis
CGATGCAATGCAACGCAACGTGTAAAAAGACAGTATAAGTCATTATAATACGTAATTATGTCCCCACTGGATGCAACAAATGCCATACGTTTATAATGGGTTTTCATGTTTTTGAATCATCGTCTGACAGGGCATCATCACAATGTGGCAAGGGGCGTAACATTTCAGTCTCAGCCTTGAGGTATTCGACCAATCACAACGCACTGGATAGCTGGCCAATCACAGCACATCTCGCTTTTTCAAACCGATGAGCTTTGTAAAAATCGACGCATTTCAGAAAGGCGGGGCATAGAGGAGAAACAATAATGTACAGTATGTGGAAAATAATGTGTTTTTTGAACCTTAAACCGCATAAACACATTTCATTACACCAAATACACAAAATAATGTTCTTTTTAGCAGCATCATATGACCCCTTTAATAAAAGAGCGTAATTATGACAAATTCAATTTAGGCAATAAGCAGCCACAAATGTGGCCAATACATTGTCAAAATAATCAACCTGTGGGCTTGTTTATGGGAAATCTATTACCAACTAAATCCATTTATTACGGTTATGAGGAAACAAACATTATTTTGTATGAAACCCTTAATTATGAGGCAAAAAAATAGTTGAACAAACAGGCTATTAGCTCCTTCCAAATAGAGATTTAGTTTGGGTAGCCTTGTTACGTGAATGAAGGATTTCATTTCATGAAAATAATCAGTATAATGATTTCAGCTAGGGGAAAACAGTGTATGGTTTCGCTGATCTTTTAGCACTCACTTCCTCCTGTGAAAGCGAAGTCTTCATGTTCTCAAGAGAAGTGGACCTCTTCAACTACAGCAATCACTCATAGATAAGCCAGATAGGATATTGATACAAACACTGGATAATATTTGAACATCATCGCTAAAAGCCATGTTGTCCTTGGAGAACTCTTCTTAGAAGCGTTCCAGTGATTTATTTTTCTAGTGAATACACAAATGTACAAAGTCACTATGCAGCCCTTAACCCTGATATTTCTGTCTTTATTCATTCTGTATTTATGACTGCAATCAGTGTTTCTGTTTCCTCTGTTTTGTTCCATTTGATCTCATCCTTGTTGTGATGAGTCATCATGCAATTGTTAGCAAGTTTGGCTCCCATCAGTTTGGCTGAAAGGGTCTCAGCAGATGTTGCTAGCATAAGTCTTATTAGAGGACTGACTTCAGGTCTCATTCTCACTCCTGAATACAGGAAAACCAGTTGCAGTACGTAAACAACATTCAACAAAAGACACACTGGAAGTCAAACTAAGGGCATGCGAAATGCCTGTGATTCTGATTTTTTGAGTCTGAGAGCAAAGGTCTAAGAACATCCTCAAGGCAAATTCACAGAGTTCATGGGTTTGACTCTATGTTCCAGGAAAAAAAAAAACAGGATGAAACAGAGATGGGCACACAGATCCATTTACCCTTGTTATGCTTTCAAACTTGGAAAATGCACAGCTTCACACTCTTTCAGTTTAAAGGAATAGTTCATCACACACACAAAATTGATCATTTACCCTTATTTTCAAACCTGTGTTCTCTTTTTTTTTTTTTGTGGAACACAAGAGTAGAACCTTTTGAATCTTGCCCTACAGCAACAGTACATAGTGACCTAGAGATGTCACGCTTCAAAAAGGACAAAAAAAAAACACCATAAAAGCATCAAGATAGTCCACATGACTAATGCACTAAATTTCAACCGAACACGACACACCATTATTAGCTCCAAACATTGGCCTGAAAGGAAAGAATATAAGTGATTATACAGTAAGTGAATAATGCATTCAATTTTGATTGGTATCTCACACAAGCCTATTGCGTGGCTTTTGAAGACTTAAAATATAGTCATGGACTACATTCATTACGTTTTTTTGTCACTTCTGGAGCTTGACAGCCATTGCATACAGATTTGGAAAGACATGAGGATTTGCATTTTTAGATTCCTGTGTCTTTTTGCTTACCCAGACTATCCCTGAAAAATGACACCAGCTGGATTTGAGAAGTAGCAAAATGAATGAAAGGAGGTATATGTGGGTGCAAAACAAAAACTGCAGGCAAAGCTAAACAGTCAGCGGGACGTCTGAAGGAGACACAGAGATAAAGACAAAAAAGAGAAACACAAATCAGCTAAGCACACATAAATAAGCAGAATTTAATTATGGGCAACTGCTAAGGGGTCGAAGTGTTGTTGCTAGGGATGCACCGAAATGAAAATTCTTGGCCGAAGCCGAAACCGAACAAAATGAAACACTGGGCCGAAAGCCGAAGGCCGAATACCGAACACAGTTTTCCGTGTTTTTTTTACCCCCATGTATTTTGCCAATTTTTTTCACCATTGCATAAATTAAATAGCCAAAATGTGCTTTTTACTATTTTGTCTTGCTTTTCAAAGAAAAAAATCAATTCCAAAACAATAATTAAAAAATATTTAACACTGAACATTTTTTTAACATTCTAGCAGACACTATACCAACAAAGCACAATTTAACTTAAAATTAATAAGTTAGTAAAATAATATTTTTTGGCCATCAGACCATATTTCTGAAATGAAAGCAACCTAGCTAAAACATTAGAAAATATTACAGATCCCAATTTGAACACTATGTGTGAATGTTATAATAAATGTATTAATAGAGCTGTTGTAATTATTATTATAATTATTATTGTCTTTTATTTTATTTTACAGAACAACAGTAAAATTACAATACTAACATTTATGAATGTTGATGGAGTTTTTGTTTTTTCTCAAGTTTTATTTTGGCGGAAACGCGCAGGAAGACCTCAATGCTTCTTTTTGTTGACAACAGCAGATTTATAAATGAGTCTCATTATGAATATGTTGCACGTATTGCATTGTCACATGCCTTGTAAAAATTCATAAAAATGTGACTGAGCAACTGACGAGTAACACTGTTTCAGCGCAGATTTTCCTTGCGCTTTGGACTTTGAACCCTGGTTAACAAGCAGATAGCGTGGTGAGTTCGACATGCGATGCAACCCTAAACAGTCTCTCGCTGTCGGTGCTTGTAATGGCTTTTGCGTCTTTCTCGGACAGTTTTAAATGCTTCCACACTGCTGACATGTGTGCTGCATTATAAAGAGCGCGTATAACGCGCCTCTCACTCTTTGCTGGTTGCTATTTGATAGCATCACGTCATTGTTCGGTACAATTTATTCGGTCTTTACGCTTATTCGGCCGAACATGGAAAGAGCTTTTTTTGCTATTTTCGGCCAAATAATTTCGGTTGCCGAACATTCGGTGCATCCCTAGTTGTTGCCATTGGAGATCATCCAAATGGCCTCAAAATATAACAAATGCTAGAATCAAGCTTTAAATGATCTCTCGTGTTGGCTTGGTTTTCGCAAACTGGCCTTGACGTGGCACAGCTCTAGTTTCACCATTGATCAGGACAGTCTGCCATCTTCCAGGCCCAAAGTGTGATTTAGTGTGCAAAATCCCGCTGTGAGAAAACTACGCTGAAAAAGAGCAAGCTCATCATCTCATCAGATGCACAAACTATTATGGCAGTCGTTCAGCCACTGGTTCCCCAAATACAGAAGAAAGATGTCTACAGCTTTCTGCATACACACTCTTTCGCTGTTAATAACAAAAGACTAAACGTCTGTAGGCTACTGTTATTAGAGTAACAGAGTTTTACAGTGTACCATCATCGATACACAAGAAGGCCTTATAACACCTGGAGAAAGCGATCTGTTAGCATTCCAATCCTCTTATTTATTATTTATTTATTAAAATTTATTTGAAAAGGGACCATGTACAATTTTAACATAAATGTTTCCATTTCATGCATTGTACCGAATTTAGCCAATGGCTAGTTTTCATCCGCGGTCCCTTGGCAGGTAATCATAATAACTGAACATAAAAGTTATTTTTGAAGAATATGGGTAGCCAAGCAGTTGCTGGTCCACAGTTACTTCCATAGTATTTTTTTCCTACTGTAAAAGTCAGAGTGGACCAGCTACTGTTTGGTTACCCACATTTTTCAGAATATCTTCTTTTGTGTTCAGCACAAGAAAGAAATTAATA
>NW_015548184.1:3028493-3066157 GCF_001515605.1 Sinocyclocheilus anshuiensis
AGTTTTGTTACGTGACAGCAGAACCAACTGTGTCTATAGTATTATTTATTTATTATATTTATTTGAAAAGGGACCATGTACAATTTTAACATAAATGTTTCCATTTCATGATTTTACCGAATTTTGGCAATGGCTAGTTTTCATTCGCGGTCCCTTGGCAGGTAATCATAATAACAAATAAACATAAAAACAAAACAACAAACACATACAATACAGTAATACTTATACACATCCTATCAGAGTCAAAAAAGAACAGTAAAGATAACGTTCAGTTAAACCACAACCGTGTCAGTGTTTACAGATTTGAGTTGATTTTAAATAAGATTTTAGTTTTAATTGAATGTCAATAGATGTGCACTAGTGGATGACCGATATATCGCCCGATATTTGGCATTTTTCAAATATCGGCATCGGCCAATACGTTTTTCTGTTTGGCCGATGCGTTCACACAGTGTCCCTTTAAGAGCTGCACACGCGTGCAAACTCTCTCTCAACTGTTTACTTTCATTTTAGACATAACCAACTGTGTTTATATGTAAACCTTGCAATTTTAACATAAATGTTTCCATTTCATGCATTGTACTGAATTTAGCCAATGGCTAATTTTCATCCGCGGTGCCTTGGCAGGTAATCATAATCATAAGTAAACATAAAAACATAAGACAACAAACACATACAATACAGTAATACTTATACACATCCTATCAGAGTCAAAAAAGAACAGTAAAGATAACGTTCAGTTAAACCACAACCGTGTCAGTGTTTACAGATTTGAGTTGATTTTAAATAAGATTTTAGTTTTAATTGAATGTCAATAGATGTGCACTAGTGGATGACCGATATATCGCCCGATATTTGGCATTTTTCAAATATCGGCATCGGCCAATACGTTTTTCTGTTTGGCCGATGCGTTCACACAGTGCTCACATTCTCCCTCTTGTTCGCTTGTTCGTCTAATAATCAAATAGAACGGTTAAACAAAGGATGTAATATAATGATTGCTTTTATATTATTAGTAATAGAAAGGCAAACATAATACTTTCTTGTTTGCCGTCAGCATTCAGCAAATACGCTTTTATATCATTTAAACAAATCTTTGAATGACTAATGAACATTTAATTTCACAAACCTTGCAGACTTAGTGGAATCTAGTTGTGATTCTTGTGAAGTGTGCATTTGTATCCTGCATGATCGCGTGCTTTCTGCGTGACGGTCGGTTCGTGCGAATTGAATGCGGACAGGAGGAGAGTTCAGCTTCATCTTAAACTTTAAACTCGTGATTTCAAACTATGCTGCGCTTTTTTGCTTTTTTTCATGCCATTTTTACTGCGCGCTGTATGTAAAATGAGTGTTACCTTGGCTTTAGTTGAAAAAATATTAATCCCAATGCACACAAACTTCCCAGATTCCCAGAGTGCCCTGTTTGTTACAGTGTTTACTTTCTTTTTATTTATAATTTTTTTAAATATTTCTTTATTTGTGAAAAATACTGTAATAGGATTACAGAATCAGGAAGTTTTCATCTAAAGTATAAGTATGTTTATTTTACACACTTATTTTTAATATAATTAATTTTCGAATTATTTCAAATTTCTCAAGCATTAATTAAAATAAATAAAAATTATTATTATAAATTATAATAAAAATATATACTTCGGCTAATATATATCGGCCACCCGGCTCTCTAAGATATCGGCATCGGCTGTCAAAAAAACAATATCGGTCGACCACTAATAAATACATTTTTTATATATATACAAGTATTTAAATGCATTTGTATTTTAAATAAGCCATTTTAAATATAGTACATTTTTAAATAAACAAATAAAATGTTTCTGTTTTAAGTGAATAATTTTTACAGAACTAAATATTTTATTACATTTACAATTTACATTATTTACATTGGCTGCTCTACATTGTTATCATTATACACTATTTCATCGTCTCCCGACGGTTGGATACTGAGCCCACCTCAGGCCTCTCGGAGGGGGGTGTCATCACAGGGCTCGTCCCCACCGGGACCCAGCAAGGGGCGCAAGTTTATGACCTCTCTCGCACCGTCCCACCACAGCTGAGCCCGAGGAGACGTTTTATAACCCAGCGGATTCATCCCAAATAGCAGTGTCAGGATCTGTTAGACTCGTACATCTGATGCTAAGAAAACACAGAAATCTCAGCGCTGTAAATCCAAGCAGCTGCTCACGTGTTTCGGAGCGAGTCGAGTCTCTGTTCATGTCTGCCGTATTAAATTGTTTAGTCTAGGCTCTTCTCGCCGTTGCACAAGCACACTAGGGATTTTTGTCTGGACTGTGATGGCTTTGCTTTTTTTTGTCTCTGCTGTTTAGATTTTACGAGTACGAGGCCCGAGTGGCGTCATCTAGATTCAAACAAGCTGTGGAGCACAGAATCATTCAAGCGTGCTTTAATCTGTGTATGGCATTTAAAAACAACAAATGCATGATGAGACATTTGGATCTGGAGGATCAAAGGGTTGCATTTAAGTGATCCAACTCTGATTAGACCGTTGACAAAACGTTTGTGCATTTTCCCTGCCAACCATGCATATTAAAGGCATATTTCAAAGGAAAATGATCACTCTGGCATAATTTACTTCAAGCCTGCAGTATTCCTTTCTTCAGGGAAACACAAATGGAGAAGTTAGACAGAATGTCAGCAAAGAGGGCGGTGATTTATAATATCAAGCAAAAGAACAAACAAGCAGAGTTTGTGAAAGTGAAGCGTTCCAATTTTTAATCGTTTACAAGTGCAAATAAGATTTGAGATCTATAAACATCAAATACATCCCATCCTGAACAAATCAAGTGTTTCAATCACTTCAGTTGCTCAATTTTAAGATATTTATTCATCCAAGGATCCCTAAATGTTTTCTCAGTCAAACCCTTGACATAAAAGATCTACTTGAAGGCCCCAGTGAGATTTGAAGTTCATTTTTCAATCATTTAGATATGTCCATTTCAGTGATTTCTGTCACTTTTTGTTTTATTTTGATTGATTTTATTGAAAAAACGTTTATTCATTTTAATTTGACATTTTTTTTAACATTTATTTAACTATTAGCTTTTCATTCCTGTATAAGTCTATTGACAGAATATGACTACTTTTGTAAGAAAATTACAAGCTTCAAAAGAAATTGTAATTTTTGTTGTATTTATTATTATTTTGTATTTTATTTATTGCTTTTGTCCTAATGATATGTCTTGTTTCAGCATATATTTTAGATGTTGATATGCCTCTGCTTCTTCACTAATGTTATTTTAGCATCACATTAATATACAATGATAGTTTTTGTTAATATTTTGAATAAGATTTTATTTTTATATTTTCACTTTAATTTAAATAAGTTTTAGTAATATTTTGTATGTTTTGTTTGATTGATTTTATTTTTATACATTTATTTGTATAAATATATGCCTATATATTTATTCATTTTTATTTATTAGTTTTAGTTTATTTAGTTTTATTTATTTTATTATTTCAATTTAAACTAAATGAAAATAAGACATTTGAAATTATTAAAAGCTAAAATTAAATTAAAAGTGTTTTACATTTTATTTTATTCCAGTTAACGTTTATTTTATTTTAAGCAACGGAAATTCATTTTTAAGGGTTTTAGTATCAGTTAACAATATTAACTATATTAAATATAAAATCATATATATATATATATATACACACACATATATATATATATATATATATGCATGCGTTTGTATTTATAGTGTTTACAGATTTGAGTTGATTTTAAATAAGATTTTAGTTTTAATTGAATGTCAATAGATGTGCACTAGTGGATGACCGATATATCGCCCGATATTTGGCATTTTTCAAATATCGGCATCGGCCAATACGTTTTTCTGTTTGGCCGATGCGTTCACACAGTGCTCACATTCTCCCTCTTGTTCGCTTGTTCGTCTAATAATCAAATAGAACGGTTAAACAAAGGATGTAATATAATGATTGCTTTTATATTATTAGTAATAGAAAGGCAAACATAATACTTTCTTGTTTGCCGTCAGCATTCAGCAAATATGCATGTATATCATTTAAACAAATCTTTGAATGACTAATGAGCATTTAATTTCACAAACCTTACAAACTTAGTCGGATCCAGTTATGAGATCTTGTGAAGTGTGCATGTGTATCCTGCATGATCGCGTGTGCTCTGTGTGACGGTCGGTCCGTGCGAATTGAATGCGGACACCGGACAGGAGGAGAGTTCAGCATCACTGGAGACGCACGATCGAAAAACTTTAAACTCGTGATTTCAAATTATGATGCACTTTATGCATTTGCCCACTGTCATATTCATGTAATTTCCACTGTGTGCTGTATGTAAAATGAGTGTTACCTTGGCTTTATTTGAAAAAATATGATTCCCAATGCACACAAACTTCCCAGAATACTGAGTGCCCTGTTGGTTACAATGTTTACTTCCTTTTTAATTATATTTTTTATTAAATATTTATTTATTTGTGATATACTTTGTCATCTAAAGTATAAGTATGTTTATTTAACATTAATTTTTTTTATCCATTTTCAAATGATTTCAAATTTCTTAAATATCAATTAAAATAAATAAAATTATATCGGCTTTATATCGGCCATCCTGCTATCGGCATCGGCAGTCAAAAAACCAATATTGGTCAACCACTAATGTGCACATCCTTATGTCTTCTGGTAGAGTGTTCCAGTGAATAACAGTTTTCACTGAGAAAGACGATAACCCAAAGGCAGAATGACAAAAAGGAACAACACAATCACTAGTAGATGATGATCTAGTAGATCTTACAGAGACTGTAGAGCGAAAATGCACAAAATCACGAAGTATAGAGGGGGCTGAACCATTTAAAATTTTATATACCATAAACCAGGGCCGTACGTTAACTTTTTTTCACATAGCACTGGTGCTACAGAGGTTGAAAGTTTTGTAGCACAGGTCAAAAAGTTGTAGCACAAGTATAAAACTGTATCGCACGTGCTACAGTGGTAAATTTATTCATTGCACAGACCAGTTTTTTCGTAGTACGTGCGACATATATGTCCAAGACCTACAGTGGTGATATTGGTTTGGCTTTTTGTCCAGAGTTTTTAAAGTCTGTTTATAAAGAGATTTTAAAGGTCTAATAACAGTTTGAACTCTTATTTCAAACTGTCACACAAAGGAAGCTAAAAATAGTCAAATTAAACATTTTGCTTCAGCCAGCTCACAAGCTAATCAGTGAGCTTACTGTCTTTGATTACCTCAGTCTGATTAGCCTGCTAGATTAGCATATGGCTAACTAATTAGCCTTCTAGCTAAAAAAAAGGACAACCCAAAAATGCTATTCTAATAATCCTGAAGAAGATAAATCACAAAAAACATGACTGGCAGATGAAACAAAAGAACATGAAGAGACACTAGCAGCAACTATCCTAAGCTGAGACGACATTTTTAAGAGCCTTTCAAAAAAAGTAGGAATATAATGTTTTAGTAAACTGAATTATTATTATTTTTTTACCAAAAAACTGAAACCGATAATTTAAGTTTTCAATTAACTGAAAACCAGAACTGAAAATAAAGTTTTGAAAACTTCATTTGGGTAATAGGGTAAGTCAGTATGCTGTTCAGAGCGCATAACTATAAACTGCAATGGTAAAAAAAAATACATACAACATATTTCATAATAATACACAGCAACTGTTAAATGCCTATCACTGAAGATGCTTTTTGAACCGGATGGTCACAGCATCCTACCAACACGAGCTAACAGGCTCATGCTAACCAGCAGAATTTCTTGGTTTTTCGGAGAAACAACATGTTTTCTTCATGTGCACTCAGCGAAATTCAAAGCGACGCAGAATCGACCATGCAGGCCCACAAAAACACAACAAATTCAACCTATTGTCATGTTCCCTCCACCTTCACATCTTGTTGACTGTCGGTAGGACTTTTATTTACACATGAAGGCCACATCTTTTCTCCAGCATGTGAAAGTTAATTAGGTTGGAGAGATTGACAGTTCTCGATAAAGTGAACACTAATCAACTTAATTGCTTTCTGACAGCTGTGCAGAGGATGGATGAAGCCCCCTGTGTCTGCCCACTCGCACCTCTATAGCAGCGTGTAACCCAATGGCGGACCAGCCATTGACACCAATCGATCGGCTTGGGGGGCGTGAATGGGCTGTCATTTCGTAAGCAGTGATTTGGTAGACTGTGTCTCACACGTAATGGTACAGTAGGGAAATTAGGTTACTAGTTGAGTAAGACGTGTCAACGCTATTGACATGGTCTATATTGTGGGTTTGTCTAAGCCCTACAGCACTAACCTACATTCATGCTAAGATCAATGCTAATTAAACAATGCAAGGGGCATGACTAATAAGACAGTAGTCTCCATCACTGGTTGTGTAATGCCTTGTGGTGAGGAAAAGGGATGTCTGTGTATGCTGCTGTTGGCAGAGCTCTGATATACTGTACTATCTTTATGTCACAGCAACTTTATGGGAAGGCAGTCGAAAACAAGTTTACTAAGCCTGCCACTGAGATTACAACAGCTGTCAGTCACATTGCTAATTTGTGGCATACTCTACTGTTTCAAGGCAAACATGATGAATTAATTCGCTTAGAGTCTGACATTCAAGCATTTCCGAAGCATTTACCAGGAAAATCTGCGGGTTTACAGCTGGTCGACCAGCCACCGTGTTCCATTTTGATCACCTTAAACTACCAGATGGTAGATTGTTCATCACTGGTCCAAGATAGTTTGCTAATTTGAACCAGTTAATGACCAGCTTGAACCAACTAATGACAATCTTGGACTAGCTAATGACCAGTTTAGACTAATGACCAGTTTGTACCAACTAATAAGCATCTTAGACCAACTGATGACTAACTTCGACCAACTCGAACCCATAGACCCAACTTGACAAGTTTGTACCTAATAATGAGCATCTTAGACCAAATTACTCTTTTGGACATGCTAATTACCGGTTTAGACTAGCTAATACACAGCTTGAACCAACTAATTACCATTTTAGACCAACAGATAAATAGCTTAGACTAGCCTGGACCAGCTAATGACCAGTTTATACCAACTAATGAGCATCTTACTTAGACCAACATTTTGATGACCAATTTAGACAAATTTGGACCTACTAATAACTCTCTTGGACCAGCTTATGACCAGTTTTTTCAACTAATAAATGTCTTAGACCAACTTGGACCTACTAATGACCCTGTTGGACTAGCTAATGACCAATTTAGACTAGCTTAGACCAACTAATCACTCACCTGGACCAGCTAGTGACCAGCTTCAACTAGCTAATGACCAGTTTGTACTAACTAGTGAGAATATAAGACCAAATGATGACCAACTTGGACCTACTAATGACCCTGTTGGACTAGCTAATGACCAGTTTGTACCAACGAATGAGCATCTTAGACCAACTGATGGCCAACTTAGACCAACTTGTACCTACTAAAGACTCTCTTAAAGACCAACTGATGATCCAACTTTGACCAACTTGGACATAGACCCAACTTGAGAAGTTTGTACCAAATAATGAGCATCTTAGACCAACTGATGAGCATCTTAGACCAAATGACTCTCCTGGACATGTTCATTTGCTAATTACCAGTTTAGACTAGCTAATAAGCAGCTTGAACCAACTAATGACCATCTTAGACCAACAGATAAATAGCATAGACTAGCCTGTACAAGCTAATGACCCGTTTATACCAACTAATGAACATGTCAGACCAACATCTTAGAACTGATGACCAATATAGACCAACCTGTAACTCTCTTGGACCAGCTACTGGTCAGTTTAGACTAGCTAATGACCAGTTCAGACTAGCTTGGACCAACCAATGACTCACCTGGACCAGCTAGTGACCAGTTTCAATTAGCTAATGACCAGTTTGTACTGACTAGTGAGAATATAAGACCAATGATGACCAACCTGGACCTACTAATGACTCTCTTGGACTAACTAATGGCCAGTTTAGACTAGCTTGGAGCAACCAATGACTCACTTGGACTCGCCCGGAGCTGCTTCCATGTACAACTGTTGGAGCAAGCTACATTAAAGTGATTATTACGTTTTGAATATGGATATTTTTCTTACAAAACGCATCGATTCGCTACAGGAGGGCTTTGTTCACCCCGCGGAGCCGTGTGAGACACTTTTTTTTAATGGATGGGTGCTTTTTATTTAACTTCTTTTGGACTGATACATGCAACACCCGCTGAGTGGCATTAAACAGCTTGAAAGATCAAAGACCATTTTTAACATAACTCCGACTGGATTCGTCTGAAAGAATAAAGTCATGTACACCTAGGATGACTTGAGGGTGAGTAATTTATGGGCTAATTTTCATTTTTGGGTGAACTAATCCTTCTATTGGTAAATGAAACATTTGAACACATACTGTATGTAAAATATAATGAATGTGACATCAGTCAATGTCAAAAAGCAAGAATAAATTACAAATGTCCTGTAGTGTGTAATCACCCAGAAAAGACAGTCACTAATTAAAAATGTCACTCACCTGGTACTCATTTGGCCAGAAAGTGCTGACTGCCAGTTCCACCTGGTGCCACTGTCGTCCACGCGAGCCAGAGACATTCCACACGGGAATGCCAAGCGGCCCACCATTGACTCGCACATAAACCCGCAGCGCCCCCGGGCTGTGGCCGTCTCTGCTGTACAGGAAGTAGCTGAACTGCACACAGTGCGTGTCGTTTTCACTTAGCGTCTGTAGCAGAAGCTGAGCCCTCTGCCCCGCTGCATGCTGGGAGGAGTTGACCATCATGTAGGAGCCTTGAGGAAGAAGACAACACAGCAAGAGGGAAGAATCAGCCAAAGGTCAGTGCCATCACATACAAGCATACACACTCAAATATCAACTAATTAAAGCAAATAGTTTTAAATTTCAAACAGTTCCTCACACAAAGCAATCATATGACTTTAGAAGGTATAGAATATTGTACATGGGTTATATGAAGCATTTTTATACTTTTAAGGTGCTTTTTTTGTCCTCTGTGGAAGTTAAAAGTCATTGTATGTTCTCGTTGTATGGGAAACAATGGTGATCAAAATGCTTCTTTTGTGTTAAGTCTGAAAAAAAGTCATACAGGTTTGGAGTGACATGAGGGTGAGTAAATGATGAGAGAATTTTCATTGCTCTCACTCTGACTGTGTTCGGTCATTAAATATAGTATAAAATTATACTATAGAGAACTGAAGGAAAGAACATGAAATATTCTCGGGAAAAGAAAACATTTCATATCTTTGTGTGGCTACAAACATTTGTGGAGAGCTTTAGTGCATATTAGAGCGTGTCTGCTTAAAGAAACAGGCACATACACACTAAATTCAGAGAGAATAATAGAGACTGGGGGGGAAATAAAAATCCAGCTTCTCTGCGGAGCATATCTGCTGTATTACAGCCTCCTCAGAAACTTCTGTGTAGTTTTCCTACTTTTCAAAAGCCCTTGTTTGTCTATTTGTCTCTTTCCGCAGAGTATCTCTCCCTTCAGTGAGCTCACAAAGGATGACAATTTTGGCATTACTCTCTCAATACCGAGCACAGAGAGCGGAATACTAAAATGTCTTTTATGCTCTTTTTAGCCTCGAGGCTCTCTGTCTCTGCAGAGTGTGGCAATTGCAAAATTTCTCTGTATGAAGACAGAAATTTGTGAGATGTTGATATAGCAACAGGCACAAATACTCAAAACAGGCATATTCATGGCTGATTCTTCAATTAGGGGAACCTTTCTGTTCCCTAGGACGGATTTTATAGGAAAGAAACATTCTAGATATCCTAACAATGAAAATAAAAATAATAAAAAAAAGTATTTTTTAAACAATCATTCTAGATTTAAATTATATATAATAAAAATATATATTTTTAATTGTCTCACTTTAAATAATTACATTTTTCCATTTAGGTCCTACATAGACATGTTAATTACATCTACACAATAAATGTGTGCAAAGGAAATCACTTTTTTCCAAGAACATACATAGAAAATATATACACTACTGTAAAAATTGGGGTCAGCAAGATTTTTTTTTAAATATAAAATTTTAAATTAATTAAAAAAATTAAAAAATATAAAATTCTTGGTTTAATACATTAAGGATGCATTCAATTGACTGACAATCAAAACATGTATAATGTTACAAAAGATTTATATTTCAAATAATTGCTGTTCTTTTTAATCTTTTTATTAATCAAAGAATTCCCAAAAATTATTAAACAAAATTAATAAATCACAAAAACTTTCCACAAAAATATTAAGCAACACAGCTGTCTTCAACATTGATAATAATAATAATAATAATAATAATAAAAGTGTTTCTTCAGCATCAAACCATCATATTATTATGAATTCTGAAGGATATTTGACACTGAAGACTGGAGTAATGGCTGCTGAAAATTCAGCTTTGCCATCACAGGAATAAATTACATTTTAAAATATATTAAAAATAGTTATTTTACAGGAATAAATTACAAAATATATGAAAATACAAAACAGTTATTTTAAATGGCTGTGTTTCACAATATTACAGTTTTTTACTGTATTTTTGATCCAATAATTCAGAAACTTCTCTCAAAATCTTCTTCACCAAACTTTAAACAGTAGTGTATATATACTGTATTACTTGTCATGAACAAAGTCAATTATCAGATTATGTAATAATAAATAAGTTAAATTCATTATATAATATAAAGTTTAATTTAAAAAGTTTCATTTCTCAAGATTTTATATAGTCAAACATGCCCTTAATTGAACAATCTCTCATACAAGCGCACAAGAGAACATTCGGCTTGCTTGTTATTAATCAGCATGACGTGCCGTTTACTCACAGAGGACAGTGGGACGGTGGGGTTAGGGGCTCCATCTGCAAGGTGATGCTGAGTGAATAATTACAGATGAACCATTTATATACATACACAAGAGAAAGAACCTTTAACCATAGTTATCCCTAATCAGGACATGCCAACCTAAACACCCTTCAAGTGTTCGTCTGCTTACCGAACAAAACCCCGCCTTCACTCTATCCCAAGGTCTTTGTGTTGATTTGCTCGAAAAATACGAGACAGGACCAGACTGTCATTGTTGCCTTGGTATCAAAGGAGTTTTTATATGGTCTGACAGAGCTCACAGAGAAGCGGGAAAAAAAACCTTCATGCAAAGAAAAAACTACTTCTTGAGATGAAGGTTAACACCTATGAATTATAGTACCTAGCAAAATAAGAGACCTTACAGTCAAGTTGAAATGTAATGACATCTGACATGCAGAAATCAGCTAGTCAGTGGCATTGTGAAGAGCTCTTGTGAAGGTTCACCTTCACCATTGTGAAGCTTCTTGATTCTCACCTCATTTCTCTTTCTGAATAATAACAGCTTATGTACTGGCCACAATGAGTGTTTGACCATTTAAGCGCCACTAAAAAAGTATGAATGCCATTGTATTAAATATCGAATCAGATGGCATTTATTTCAAATGATGCAAGAACATATTTCAAGTCAAATTTGCCACAGAAAAAGAAGTTTGTTTAATCTAAATTCATGTACACACAAACCTTAAGAAACTTGGAAAAGGATCCTAACTAATAGCTAATGGCTCTATGGAACCAGGCCCTCTCCAAAGTACCCTATTCTTAGGACAGCCCGTGATTTATGTATCTCCGGGTGTACATGTGTGTGAAAAGCCCTGCTCTCTCAAGGCATTCTGGTTAATTAGATTTCCACAAGGCTTCTTCATATTGCACTCCAGAGACATCTGAAGAGCACATCACAAGGAAGAGACGAAAGATGGAAAAGAAGGGTAGACGGCTAAATCTGCAGATAAAGAGTGCTTTAGAGCTGTATTAAACATGCACCTCAACCCACAGAGGGGCTGTTGAGGGTCACTGTAAGCAAGGAATCGTGAAGTTCATGAGGCACTGTTGATTTTCTCAAGCCCATGAAGGTAAAGCTGTTGACTTTGATGAAATGGCTAATTAAAGCCCTCGATACTAACGTCGCTAAATTAGATGGGCAGATATATGGAAAATAGATATTAGGGATGTACAATATACGAGTGGCAATAATAAGGCTAGCTAATAAATAATCTGTCAAGCCAACGCTGGAAGCAAATACTATTAGAGCTTTTTATCTAATTTGAACAGTAAATCTATTATGTTTTACTGCTTTGACTGCTGGTATCACATTTGCAATTGGTCAAATAAACAGATAGCCCCTCCTCAAACTCATCAAATCAATGTTGCTTGTCATCAGGATAAAATTAACAGAGTAAAATGCTACAAATGATTACATTTCCATGCACTGAAGAATATGGTTCTTTCCAGGGATTTGCTGACAATAGTATGCTGTTTTCTTTAATGTGCTAGTCACACAGAATGTGTTTTTGCATTTAAAACCATAAGATGCAAGGCTTGGACAAACTGAACTTGAGCGCCGCATCTGTAAATCGCTGCAATTCACAGCTAAAGACTCAAGACATGAGCATTCAAACAGATCCAACTATCGCATATTTACATAGACAAAAATGGAAAAGCATATGGAACGACCCATAAGACGTCTGAGGGATTGCACTAATTTCTAACACACCCTTCTTTCTGATAAAGTTTAAAATCGATAATGCTTTTTTACAACAGTTCAATTAACAAGTAAATATTGAGTAACATACATTTTAACACACCACCACTGAAAGTTTTCCAAATAAATCCAAAACAACACTGCTGTGCGTCTATAGGTGCAAGACGTGGTAGTTTTGTTCCAGACTGAATCTGAGATTTTGAAAAAAAAAATCGATTCAATTAATGATTCAATGACTCACTCACAAGGATAGTTGCTCGTTTTGTTTCTGAATGAATCTGCAGGTGCTTGTCAAATGGAAGGACACGTCCTTGCAATGCTGCATATCTAGGCTGCCAAATCATAAAGTTTTGTTGAAGGATGTTTTAATTTCGCATCCTTCATTTTGAAGGAGTATTGTGTATCCTTCGCATCCTTCAATTGCCCACAATCCTTTGCACAGATTTCCAATTCTGAAAATAAATCAACACTGAGCTTAATCAGTTTCATTGTCTTATGCAAGACAAAAAAATTATTTTCGTGGTAATGCATTATGTTTTCTTTTATTCTGTTGTAAATTAATCACATAATGCTAAACTGTGAAATGTAAACCACTGGGAGACCACAGACAGTTTTCATTACCTTTACTGCATTAATAAAAAGTCAGATAATACCAAAATATTCGAAATAAAGCATTCTTCCAATTATATTTTTAATAGTATATTTGTACCGTGACCGCAGGGGTGGAAACATTTATGATAGCCATATGTCTCATTTTAGCGTTTAATGCACTCACTAGGATGCATCCTTCCATTTAAAGCACCCAGTGTTTTTAACGAGTCTTTAGGTTGAATGATTCAATGATTCCCTCATGGGTTCAGTCACTTGCTGCCACCTACTGGCCTAACGATATCACTAATTCACACACTGACAGCCTGTCAGTCTGGCTATCAATCTGCTCAAATTTCTTCATCTATATAGGTGCAGCCCTAACAGAAATGTACATGAATCAGAACCAGACAGATAGATATGTATTCAAATGTATTCACAGTCTGTTATTACAGTGCATCCAGCACATCCAAAAAAGCTTAGACTAAAACAGTGGAAAACACATGGTGACATTTGAGAGCTCACTCCAGAACTCTCTCAAGGAGACGCTGATTGAATTCACAGTGGAGAGTCTGTGCTTCATCATATCATAGTGAATCTGAGCCCAAACAACCGAGCTGACCATATATCTCAGCCAGAGGCCCCAGAACCCATCTGAGTACGCTGGCACCCTGTCCATCTCTTTCTTACAGGTGGGAGGGGGGTACAGAACACATTATATTGGCGCTGACATTTTGCTTCTCGCTATCTACTTCTCCTGCCTCAGATCAGAATCCAATCTCCCAGAGCCAGCCTGAAACCTCAGAAAGCCAGGGCAGCTGCTACAATTTCTCCCAGAGGACTAGAATGTTGATTGTACAATATTTAATTTCCCTTAAACCGTGAGCATTAAGGGAATATTTCAGGATAATAACAAGCTTTATCGACAGCATCTGTGGCACACAGAAAATCAATTTGGCTTGTCCCTTAGTTTGTAAAAACAACAAAAAATGTGTTTACAGTAGGGGGCTTAACAATAAGGGGCAAGTGTACCAAAGAAGAAATGTGTAAATTCTCTGGAAAAAACAATCCAAAAACACACAAAAAAGTAACACAATAAAATGTAATGCAATAAAATTTAATAAAATAAAATGTAACGAAATGTAATAAAATAAAAATAAAATTCAGATTTAGACCGATTTTAAATGGTTGTCAAGGCAAAAATACTTACAGCCTCTACCAACAGTCTGTGACCTCCTGTAATTTCATTATAAATCCTCACCCATGTGCATATCATGCGGATTCAACAGTTTAGAGAAACACAATTTTAAACCCATAATATTTCAGAGAATTTTGCTCTAAAAAACCTGCTAATAACAACAGATATTGCAAACACCTCATGATCAGGTTTTTGTCCCCACTGAGTTTATTACGGTCATTAAGCTCCTTCGACCTAAAATTCACAAACTATATCCTGTTTACTGCCAAATGCAGGTACTAAAATAAAGGTGTTGACCTCAGCTGAAAACATGAGAAAAACTAATTCAAGCTGAGGTAATCTGATTTATAAAATGATATCTGTGAGAAACGTTCAGTGTAGCCGTAATTAAGTAAACCAATTCTGTCTTATCGCTCCAAAAGTAAATGTTTCTGGTGATTGTTCAAAGGTTAATTGTGTTACAAAACTACTCTCAAGAGCAGTCAATAAAATGCTCTTGTAAAGATTCTTCCACAGTTCACAGTAATTTGTGGCATTCATAAAACATTTCCACAGTGTTGTAACTAAGTCTAGGGAATCGTAAGCAGTAATGGATCAAGCTCCTTGTTTTATTAGAGACAGACAACATACATCATTCTGTGCATTAGAGATCATACATATTCAATGATATCCTTGAAAATGACCCAAAGTTTTATTACCTAGCATGACTCTAGGTTAGCAATTCTTCTGTGTAAAACTGAGTCATCCTAATCACTGTCAGTCAGTGTCAAGTCCGAGAGAGCCTCGTCCTCTTTCTCTGTTATGAATGATGAACTTCTAACCTTCAACGTCTATTTTTCTCCCTCAATTTTTTCTTTTTTTTTTAAATGGATTGCGTGAATTGCATTAGCATTGGAATGATAACAGATACAATGTCAGACATAACAAACAACACACAAGGGAAATACAGTGTCTAAAGCAAATCCAGGCTGAAAAAGCATTAAGTACTGTACCGAAACAAGAGGGTTTTTTTTTTTAGCCTTGTGTACTTTTGGAAAATTTTAACCGCCAACCCGTCCAAGAAGAGCAAAGAACCTTCTGCTGAACCGTTCAATAAGGTCAGACATCCCCTTTGCCTTTTTGATATTTACACTGACAGTCTTCACCGGTTAACCTTTGACTATTCACCTCATCGTAAAGCCACCGTTACACACCGGCACAGACATACTGCTCACATAAACCAGAAATATCAAACATAAGGTGACCTTTGGTGAATTATGCCTCCAAGGCTAGTGAAATCTGATAAAGTCCCACCTATTCGCTGCTAACCCTCCCAAGGGCGCGGGAACATACATAACGAGATTTGGAGTGATTGAGCCCATCGTCATTCAAACAGTGCGCCGCAGGAAAACAGCCACTCGCCAGCTAACCGAGATGCTATCGCAGAGAAAACAGGAGGAGAGAAGGGAGAGAGTGAGTCAAGAAAAGACCAAGGACAGCGCTGAGGTGGACGAGAGAAAGGCTGAAAGATGCAATCACAAAAAGTTGCCGTGGACTCGAAAGTTGCGGCCTGAAACAGTCAGAGGAATGAGAGAAAAAAATAGGAAGGCAGGGCAGATAAAGGAGAAATTAAAAACAATAAGATTATTAGAAACAGAAAAGAAGAGATGCAAAGTCTGAGAAACAGGGACAGGCACTTGCTACTTTGCATGAATAAGGTAGACATGCAAATAGTCAGTCAAAAGACTTCAAACCATCAAAATTCTGTCTCACCCAGGAGGTCAAACTAAATATTATATGAGATGTTTTGGCTATTCATTTTATATAAGCTTTGCACATTTTGCAACCTAAAATTTGGGTGCATGTCTGTGTACAGTTTAAAGCCTAATTTGTGCCTAATTTGACTTTCTGGAAATAAATATTCCATAAACAAACAAACCAAAATAAAAAAAAGGACTAGCTAGTTTGGGATCGAATGTGTGTACATTTTCTGGAATATAAACATTCCGTAAACACAAAAAAGTAACACAATAAAATGTTATAAAATGCAATAAAATAAAAAATAACATAAAATAACAAAGGACTAGCTAGTTTGGGGTCAATTTTGTGTACATTTTCTGGAAATAAACATTCCAAAAACACAAAAAGTAACAATAAAATGTAACAATGAAATGTAAAAATAAAATATTTGTTCCCCTTCCAGCAATAATTTGGATAGCATGGTTAAATTGTTGAGTTTACATGCAGTCAACATAATACTTTGTAAAAACATGAAAACATAAAGAAAACACATAAAGAAGACAATAATCTGTCACTGGAGCAGTATACTAAGATACAAAAGCTAAATGGTACCTTCTTCTGGTCTTTGTACCTTATTTACCCCTAAACGGTACATATTAGTATCTAAGTATACATTTTCTTGAAAGGGTACAGTTTTTGTGTGTAGAGATAAAACTAGGTAGATACGCACATTTAATGTGTTTAAAACTAGCTACATGTCAAGCTAGGATAATTTATTATTAGATAAGTGCGGGGTTTGCGCATTTAAGAACTTTTCAAAATCATGGGATACCAAAGTGCAGCATATTCACAGAAAGTGGCACAGTCCACTTTTTGTTTTCCTGTTTCTCAGAACTTTTAAGAGCATTTTTCTTTTCTCCATTTGACCCCATCAGTGGGGCTTTGTTCGCCTCTGACATCAAGAGGCTTCAAAGGCGTGTTTAAGAATAAAAAGAGAGGTGAAGGGGTGCAGTGCTGAATATAGTCGAATCAATAGGTCCTCTTCCCACTTCAATTTTAGAAGCAGTCATGCTCGCATCTCTCTTCCTAAAATAGTTTAAGGCCCCTCCTGTCCTTATAGCCTCGATGCTCATTTCATCCCATGTCTCTCAGCCTTTCTCAAAAGGTCAGCTGAGATTTAAGGCATTCTGCCTTGGCCTTCTTTTTCACACAAACATAAAAGTGGGAATGCTTTTTGAACGCAGACAGCAAAGGAAGGCCAGGTTATGCTGTCTGACATCATACCGCTTGCCTCAACCTATGACAGAAAGATACAAGGTGTACAAACAGATAAACCAATTAGTCAAGATACAGTATATTCTCTAAAGTGATGGATGTGTTGTCTTTTGAATCATTCCCTGTCCTTTTTCTTCTGTATTTTTGAACAAAAGCGAAAAAAGATTAAAATTGCAACTATCACAGCAGTGAAATCCTTCATCGTCCATATTCTGTTCCTAAAAAAAATCATAAAGATTACGTCTCATGTCATTTCCATGCAGCTGACATTCACTGATGTCTTCCCCCTAAAGACACAATTACTGTGCGCGAATGTGTGCTAGAATTAACACACACAAATTAATATTTCATCTCAAATGAATATTTTAAACCCTGTTGTGTAATCACATTCCTTCATCATTTCATGACAAACAGTGCATTAAAAAAACACAACACATTAAAAAAACAACAAGTATAGTGGTGACTATTACTCACAATTACTGTCTCTAACATATTAGTAAAAGTTTTATAGCATAACTACGACAACAAAAAGCATTCAAACTAAAACTTTTAGTTTAGTTAAATTTAATTTGTTAAATATGAATCAAAATGCGCAGAATGCATATTACCCAACAATATCAATTTCAGCTTTAAAAAACAGTCCATGCAAAGCGCTGTTTATGCATCGTAAACTGATTTGACATCATGTGCATCAAAATTTATTAGTGATCACAATGCAAGTAACCCCACTAATATGTTCCATCATAAATTTCATTAAATGACGCCTTTCTGTCATCAAATTAAATGTCTCATTAGTTCAATGGGGAAACATTTCATTAGCATTCATTAATCGGCTAAGTTTTTGTATCGAAATGCAATTACCACAGGTCTTTTTAATGTAGTGGTACACTGAGCATGAAAATATGAGAAAGCCATTTCTTGGAATGACCCCAATAGACCAAATATGAAATTCATTAATCACTAGCGATACAATTCCAGACGATTTATGTCACACGCAATTTGTAACAAACTCCGTCTTCACAACAAACCTCAATTCCCTGCTCTCATGGACTTGTAAAAACATGTAAAAATAAATCTGTGACCTAAGGCTGTTTTTGGCTATTTCAAGGAAAAACGCACAGAAGCCAATTCTAAACGCTTTTATTAATATTATCAAATGGTATCTATTTCAAAAGCAGAGTATGTGTTTCGCATTACAACTGCCTCGAGTGTGTAAGGCAGGAACGCACACAGCATGTGTAGTAATAAAAAAAGACCTAAAAGCTGCTGTTAACGGTGTGAAACCTTCTCAGTTGCAAAAATCAATTTTCTTTCTCTACCGTGAAAGTCAGCGTATCGCCCATGACAGGATTTTTACTCCTGGGTGTGACACATCACCAGAAGTGTGACCTAATCTCTACTCACCCTTCCCATCACTCTGTCTCTCTCTCTCTCTCTCTGCTCAATTCTTTAGATCACTTCATGTCCACACACCTGTCCTGTGCTCTAGTTTGTTAATATTTACATTTCTTGATACCTTGTCTTGCTACTGTCAGCTTATCTTGTCTCTTCCTGTTCCTTTTGTATTTATTTTGTATGAAGATTTTGGGGGAGTTTGTTCGTTCAACTCCCAAAACATAAGTGAGCTGCTATGTAAGCTATTTACCTCATCCCTGCAACAATTCTGCTGAGATCCCTCCACCAACTCAGTTATAAATAACTAGTTTAATGGGTGGGTAGAGATGGGTAGGCTGCGGCTGCCAACATTAACACACTGCTAATGAGATTAATGAAATGTGTTGAATGCCATTAAACGTATTTAATGCTGGAAAGGCATTTAACTAATTGTCATTACAATAATCACATACAGTTATTACATTATTTTCTGTTGTGTTTGCCATTTGAATTATCAAAATGATCAAATTATTCCCATCTTTAACTGTTCCCTTTTTCAACTTCAAGTGGACAACATCCTTGTAAATAAGGAACTTGTTCTTAAGCAAAAATTACATTTTAAAATTATATTTGATAACTATAATATTCACTAACTAACAAATTAAATAAATAAATAACATTATATTTAATAAGTATTACAGTATACATACTAAAAAAATAAATAGTGGAGAATATCCGTAAATAAGAATCGTATCCTTAAGTTACTTGTCTAGTGAAATAAAGCTAAAATAATAAATTACTTTTGTGAATAAATATTAATTTCATTATTTATATATTTACTTATTGATTGATTGATTAATTGCCTGGTCAAATAAAGCTAAAATAATAAATTACTGTGACTATTTAAATAAATTAACAGACAGATGAATGAATTAATGAATTAATTAATTAATGAATTAATGAATGAATGAATGAATGAATGAATGTATACTTGTAAATAAGGATCTTGTTCTTAAGTGACTTGCCTGGTCAAATAATGCTGAAATAATTAATTACATTTTATAATTATATTAGATAAACTATTATTATGGATGGATGGATAAAACAATGCTCAGTATTAATACTTGTATAAACACCAAAAGTACGCAAAAACTGGATTTGATGACTTTGAAGGACAGACACTACATGGTTTAAATCTCCATGTAAGAATCAAATCATATTGTCCAAATAAAGTAAAAAAAAACAAAAAAAAAAACATTGTTTCTTCTGTTGTGGACTTTATATTGTGGATAACTTTTTCCTTTGTGAGAATGAATTAATGAATTAATGAATGAATGAATGAATGAATGAATGAATGAATGTATACTTGTAAATAAGGATCTTGTTCTTAAGTGACTTGCCTGGTCAAATAATGCTGAAATAATTAATTACATTTTATAATTATATTAGATAAACTATTATTATGGATGGATGGATAAAACAATGCTCAGTATTAATACTTGTATAAACACCAAAAGTACGCAAAAACTGGATTTGATGACTTTGAAGGACAGACACTACATGGTTTAAATCTCCATGTAAGAATCAAATCATATTGTCCAAATAAAGTAAAAAAAAACAAAAAAAAAAACATTGTTTCTTCTGTTGTGGACTTTATATTGTGGATAACTTTTTCCTTTGTGAAAAATTCTCAGTTTATCTAACTGTTATCCTATTGTAAATGATTGAAAAAGAATTGATTACTGTTTGTCCTATTATATAACCAGGCAAACATCTTGGAGCAAATTTGAAATGTGTTTGGCACTGTTTTCCTTTATTAAACTGTTATTAAAAACCACTTATGGTTACGCTCAGGGTGTTTTTTGGTATTTTCGCCTAAATTTGACATACTCAAATTCAAATGTTTACCCTACACACATACAATGGAGGAAATTTTTAAAACAAAAATGGTTTCATTGTAAAGAACCCTTTGAACTACAAAATATGAGTGTAATTCTTTACAAATAACATTATATATTTTTCAAATATTACAATAAACACAAAAAAACATAGGCGCTTTTGGAGTTTTCAAACACATTATTTTTTTGAAATTCTGTAATTCAGGTTCTATTAGGTCCAGCTCTCTGCAATTTACTTTGTTTGATGCCACTAGATGCCAAAAAGTACCAGAAAAAAAGAATCTTTCAAATAACAGCTTCTAAACAGGAGTTATTACATTATAAGTGAAGCGAGTCAAATTGTCTATTTCTGCATCTAAATGTGTCATTGTGAGTTTCCTTTGCAAAAACAGGCTTTATAAAACACATTAACCCCACAATCCTATTTTACTCTGTGCCATAAGCACTTTAATTGATTATTGATTGAATTATGTTTCATTTTTATGTTTTTCTAAGTAGTAATATACAAAATGGCACAAGCGAATTGGACCAAATTTCACATATTGTGTATTCTACAATCAGTTTAATTCTTTCAGGATGCACAAGACTGTCTACATTAGGGATGTCAATGATTAATCGACGATCGATTAATTGTCGATAAGACGTGCAATCGATTAAAGCTATCGATGGTCGATTAAGTCGTTTAATTTGGGGCTGCGTGCGGCTCATGCGCAAAACACGTGCGAGCGGCTGTGAGTGACGGTGACGGTATATAAATGCATCATCATTCATTCATAATGTACAAATTAAGCTTTTAATGTGATTTAAACTTTAAAAGTACATTTAAATTGAAACAACACAAAGTTCTTCAACATGGAAAGCAATAATTAAGCTAATAGATTTAAAACAGAAGTGTGGCGCGGCGCTCCATAAACAAGTTGTTTTATGCTTCAACTGTTCGATCGCGCCGGCACCTCACGTGCACACACCCCACATATTCTAGCAATTCAAACTTACATCGCAGTCTGTTCATTATCAAAATAAAATACAGTCACTGGTCCGCTTTGTATGCCAAGCACATTTTTGCTCATGTGAAGATGATATTTCTGTCGATATACGAACGCGTGTGAAGTACAAAGCCACTACATTATAAATAATAGTTTCATTCAAATACATCGCGAATTTTATTCAGACTAAATCCCCTTTAAATCGGGTGAGGAAGCGGGTTTTTTTTTTGAGTAACTTTTGCACATCCTGTAATGCCGGGCTGCATAGACGCATTTTGCAGCATTAAGGTTAACGATTAATCGATTAATTTCTGAAATGGCTGCCGAGCTGACAGGCTGTAATCTGGCCAATTGCAGTCCAGAAGCGACCACAGATCTATAGAACATCAGACGCGCTGGCCGTGCGCGTTTTTGGTATGAAGAGCGGCTGTTTTCAGACGAGCGTCTTTTTCTGTACCTGGACAAAACGCTATATATCTCACCGATGGAAGTACGCAGAAACGTGAAAATGGTCTTGTTTGAAAGAAGAGATCCAAATCGAAAAGATAATATAGAGTATATAGATATTTGTGGCTGTTTGTGGCTGACTGAAGCAGTGCTACGAGTATAAATGTAAATTCGCTCAGAGGTGACAAAATTGTACATCGCGATTCTATTGAAGATCATTCGATCTGTGACTGTCACACAATGAAATAATCTACATCGTCAAATTCCTGAGAATGAGAGCTTTCTTGTGATATATGACTTGACTTTTTTGTGAAAAATATATAAAATACACATTCTTCGTAAAAATTATTCGCAATGGTTAGGCGGAAATTCGTGTGTGGGACGAATACATTTCTAAGCTTAATTTTACTGCTTTATGAATATAAAAACCAAAAGGAATGGTATTCTTTGTAAAGAAGACACTCCAAGCTTTCAAATTAACCCATATATGGGCTGATACCATATAAGGAAGGCTATGTAAATGAAGCATAAACATTTTAACACGATTTTGGAATATTAAAAATGAATTTCCTGCTTGACAACAAGCAATGACAGAATGAATACTTGACTTGAAAAGTATCACCTCAAAGGGAGTCAACTGAAATCCATATATTCCCAATTCAGCCCCTCGGTTCCTCTGGAGACAAACAAGACCTCCTTAACCAAACAACAAGCTGCTTCACAGGTGGAGCCACTGGCAGCGCTCCAGCTCTTTAACTGGCAATGAGAGGGGTGGGCCGCAATTACCCCGGCCTCTCAGGGGACGAGAAAACACATACAGAGCTCCAGGTGAGGCGGAGAAAGAGAGGGAAACTTCTCCGAAAGGCTAGAGGAGAAAGAAACTGAGTGAGGAAAGACAAAAAAATAAAAATAACATCCACGATAAGGAGTAAATAACAGCTGAAGCGTGGCTGGACCGAGTGTAGCCAGTGCCCTCTGGAGCTAGGAGGAGATAAGCCCATATCAGGAGCCGCTGCCTCTATGGTCGCTGTCGCCAAACGCGCTGGGGAAAAACATGCTTCGCTGAAACGGTCTATACGCGGTGACCTTTCGAAACGTCCTCCAGCCAGCCTGCATTCGAGGGGAGGGGGACAGATGCGAGGCTGCTGTGTACGACCCACAGTCCACACCCTGTCTGAGGGACTTAAGTGTTTTTGTACGTTCTCAGTCCCTGTATTCAATTACCAAATTACCTCCTTTATCAGATCTAATGAAAGAAGCAGAAAGCTGAACGAAAAATCATACAGAACAACAGAATGTTTTCTTTTTCAATATTAAAATATCTTTTTTTGTATACCAATTTAATATGCAAAGAAATTACTTTGCCTGTTTTTGCTTCAGTCAATACCAATACCAGTAAAATTCCATGGTTCTCTGTACCGATTTAAGTACCATAAGAAAACCTATTTTATTTTAATATTTAACTATTTGAAAATAAAAGTAATTCTGTCATGACAACTCTCGGAGAGTTTAGCACGGTAATATACATGACAATGTTAATGTGTTTGGTCTTGGCGGAGTAGATCTTCTACGCTGCTGCTGCTGTGGCAGAGAAAGTACCGAGACTTGCTACTGCCAATACATCCACAGACATGCTGCTGTGAGCATGTAGGAAATAATGCTGCTCCACATATAACATATGAAATAACCCCTGTGTATAACATTCATGAAATCACCACATACCAGATCCATACAGGTGGAGCTGGGGAAGGTGGAGGGTTTCTGATGCGCACTGCAACTGCTACAGCAAGCACTAGCCAATTATTTAAATGTTGAGCAGCAAGCTCATTGGCTGCTGATACAAAAAGAAACCAATCAGCTGCGCCATGTGAATAATGATGTAATTATATCAGATTGAGTTAGAACCTATTGGCCTGCGCCATCTAGAGTTTCATTACAGAACTTTTTATTAAATAAAATTGGTTAATTATTAATGCTATTAAAAATCTGAAGTAAATAATACATTAAAACATTGGCATGTAGCCTTCAATATTGTTCAATCATGTAAATATTGCATTAAATGGACAAAGAAACAAGTAAATAGAAACCTTTGATGCTCTTCACTCAGCGTGCATACAAATACAGAAATGTTTGAAACCTGGTACTACTACTACTGCGGAAAGGCTGAAACCGTTATGGTTTTTAAATTCAAATATCGACTTCAGCCAAGTGATGGAGATGAAGTTTGCAATTCTACTTGGTGCACAAACAACAAGCTTCACCTTTAAATGACAGCTCAGATAGTCTCGTTTTGCTGCTGTAGCACTGTAGTAAGTGAGGGTGAGATTCAAAAAGCGGTGCAGCTTTGTTACCGTTTGCAAACTCCCCAGCTTCATTTTCCTTATTTGGGGCAGCTGTTCATTCAGACCCATGAGGGCAACAGCACTGCAGGGAGTGTGTCAGAATTAAGTGTAACTGGATGGGAACTTTTTTTTTTGCTGACCCTCTCACATCCGTGCTCCGACAGTGGTCTCCCAAGTGCACCTTTCCCAGAACCCCTGGGGCCCGGAAGCAAAAGGATGGTCGAAATCTGGACTGACATCAACAGCACTGCTGACACTCCAGGTGCTAAATATAAGCTCCGGGTCCTGAAGTCATGGGACATGTTTCACTGCGCCAAGCACTGGCAAACTAACCCACGGTTCCGTTCCAGTGGCCAGCCCTTTTTTGCCCTTTCAGGCCTGTGAATGCACACTAGGCATTATTTATTGAAGGAAAAAAACACAAATTTACAAGTTATCTGCAGTCTTGAGGGACTCCGCGGAGGCTCAGCAATGCAGTATTTTAATTATGTAGCTTGAGGCAACTATTGGCGGAATTAAAATCGATAGTGATAAATCAGCGTAATAAGGCATTCAACAAGAAGCAGCCTTTAACACAGCCGGCTGCTGTTTCCTCTCTCGCCTATGCCTCTGAGAGAGAAAATAAAATGACAAAGGGTGCAGGCACACATCATTTAAAAGTAGTTTTAGAGCGCTCGCTGTTTCTGTCTCCCTAGTTTTCAGTCAGCAATTAAAACCAGACCTTTTCAACCATAGAGCTGTCATTCACCCACAATAATAATCCTTCCAAGATTCAGAAAAGCATTCCAGCATAAGGTAGGTGGCATTTTAGGGGTTTAAAAGTGTCCTGCAGAAACTGAACCGTTGTACGCAGTTATTTATTTGCTATTTTTGGCACATTTGATAACAGCGAACCAAAGGAGCGATTGAAGGCTTTTAAAGTGTGGGTGTGTATGCGAGATGCAAAGCCGACGTGTCTGTTTCTGGCACTGACGTGGATTGAGCGTGCGGGCTGGTATCCAAAACGCCACTGGAGGGGCTTTTACACCCTGATGGATGGATGCCAAGAATGAGCTGTCGCAAAGATGACATAAATCTCGTGCAGATAGCGGCGGGCCGTGGATCGTGGGGTGCGGAGGTGAGCGGGAGAGAGAGACGAGCCGGCGCAGAAGGAGGCGTTCTTGGTGTGCTGAAGAGTTTAACGTGGCTGTGATTAACTGTCAATCCCTCGGCTCAGCCAGCAGTGCTCCGTCTCAATTAGACACACTCATCATTCTGACAGGCTGCGCGCTCTCAGCCTTGAGCCCAGGCTGGAGACCAGACAAACGGGTTGAGACCACGACTCATAAAATATAGGATGTGGAACAAAAGAAACGTGTCACGTTGTTTATTTGACCTCACTAAATCAATTTAAAAGTCGTAAATAAATAGATAAGCACTCCTGTATGTTAACAGGTAATACATGTGATCAGAAATGTGCTTTGAAGTCAACATGGCATCCAAATTAAAGCTATTTGCTTCCTTAATACAAATACAGGTGCATGTTATTGCAAATATTAAAGAAACAGTTTTAGTCTTTTGTGAAAATGTACCAAGATTGGTAACTATAATGATAACTACAATGTATTAGCATCCACATCAATGCACACCTCTGTTTATTATAAGCGCATGGTGCAGTTATGTCATCTTTAAATGCTCTATAAAGACAAGCAGATTCTAATGAGCTGTCAATGTTTTTATCATTCATCAGCTGGAAAAAAAAACATTCTGAAAGGTATTTCAGCGATATTGTTCCTGTGTCATTATCGTTACAGTTGAAAGATTTCAAAGATTATTAAAACTTTATACTTACGGTTAGCCTTATAGTCAACATATTTGGTGTGAATTGGCCTTTAAAGTGAAAAAGATAGTATTTTTCAATGTATTTTAGAAGCAAAACTGTGTGAAGACGAAAGACTTGTTTTTAGAGAATACATCATGAGTAAATTTATTTTTCTTATCCCATTGGCAAACAGATCTTTGCTTGTTTTATACATGAATCTGAATAAATTTATCGAGGTTTATGCTTAACACAATGAGGAAAAACAATGCCAAAGGGGTAAGAAATATACCTCAAGATAAATTCTCTGAACACAAGTCTTACATTTTCACTACTTAGCTTTTCGGGTAAATTTATGTTGTTTTGAGGATGTTAAAACAAGACAAAAACACTGATTAAGATTTTTTTTTATTCATTTTTATTTTTTTGCTCTGCCTTTGATGCCTAGCATGTGTTTCAACTGATGTTTCCTTATGCACTGTAAGCACTGCGAAATATTCGTGGGTCTTTCTGAGCTACAGATTTGTCTAGCGATGTGATCTACATGCTGCCAAGAGATCAAACTAAAAATCAGCCTAGTTCTGCATCTAAAAGGAATACTTACCAAAAAATAAATATCCTGTTATCATTTGCTAAGCCACATGTCATATGACTTACTTTCTCCTGTGAAAATTTCCACAGGAATTAAGAAAGTCACACAGGTTTGCACAAACATGAGTGAGTAAATGACGACATTATTTAAACTTTTCAGAGTTTAAACTGTCACTTTAATACACACAGGTCCAGGCTGACACTTCCCCATCGCTTAAACACACTTAGAAAAGTACTTAAATGAAACTGAGGGAACACACGCTCTCTCTTTCTCTTTCTATATTCTTGCACGATGCTGCTCACCACTACTGCCGGAGACCATGGAAGCCTCGTGGGAATTAATTAGGGAAGTCTGGGCATAGTGGGCTACACAAAGCTCTCTATGAAAAGCTTCTCCCTCTGTTAGGTTGTCAAATGGCAAAACACTGCAACACAAAGCATGAAACACCAACAGTAACCTCTCCATCATCGCTGAAAGAATGAGATCAAAGTTAGCCGAACACAAAACAGGCATTGTTGTAAACGCTAGAGATGCAGGCCTCCTTTAAGATGCTGCATTATGAAAAGTTCTACACAAATTAAACACTTAATCATCTACCATAAGCTTTCATTTAATACTATGAGGACCAGACTACACATAGTAAAGTATTAAATGACCTATAATGTAAGGTAAATGGTCAAATGATGTTCCGTTTGCCTTTGATTCCAAAAACCGTAAATGTCAGATGGAACTGAAATATACATTTAAATTAAATGGAAAACCCCTAAAAGCAAATAGGGGACACTGGGATTTAGGTGAAATTTAAGAGAATCTGGACAATGGCTTAAGTTATGATATACAGCCTCCCAGAGAGAGGGCCTCTGGGGGAAAAAACTACAGCAGTGTTCACTCCATAAGTAATCCACCGCTGTCAGCAAAACCATACACAAGCAACTTCACTTATCATTATGAAGGGACGATAAATCAACAGAACATCACCTCTGCTCTGAACCGCTTTACTCCGACACCATTTTGCTTCCTGTGTGCAAGCTTTGAAATAATCAATAAAATTTAATTTGTTTTAGTGTGGCCTTTTTCTCATAATATGTGAATGCAAACATAGCATTTCATCTGAGATTGTAAAAAAGGCGGAGAGATTATTTAGGATTCTATGTGACATATTGAAGATATATTAGCATTGCTGGTTACTACTATATATAGACTACCCTTCAAAAGAAGTCTCTTATGTTTACTAATTTAAGACTTAATTTATTTGATACATTAAAACAAAAACAAAAACATTAATGTTTTGGAATATTATTGCATTTTAAAATAATTATTTTCTATTTTAATATATTTTAAAATGTAATTTATTCCTGTGATGGCAAAGTTTAATTTTCAGTATCATTACTACAGTCTTTAGTGTCACATGATCCTTCAGAATTCATTTTAATATGTTTTGTGTTCAAGAAACATTTCGTTTTACTATCAGTGTAGACAGCAGTTGTGCTGCTTCAAAAGAACAGTATTTACTTGAATTTCTTTTGTAAAAAAAAAGGTATATATATATATATATATGTGTGTGTGTGTGTGTGTGTGTGTGTGTGTGTGTGTGTGTGTGTGTAAGTGTGTGTGTGTGTGTGTAATGCATCCTTGCTTTATAATGTTGTGAAACTAATTTATTGAATTTATTTATTGAATTTAAAACTAATGCTTAATAAAACGAATTTCTTTAAAAAAAACCTCTTGTGTATAACATCCTTAACACAAGTCAAATTTGCCAAGCAGCAAAGCAAGAAATTCAAGACATTTCTGAATGTTAATTTTTCTTACCCCTATAGGATTTTTTTTACTACTGTAGCTTAACCACACCAAAGAAATGTCATGCTGTTCCACCATCTAGACCAGCATCAAACACTGCTAAACAACAAAAAAACTGTCTAGACCAGTCTGGAAATTCATGATGGTCTAAACTGGTCACTTTATAGCAGGATCTGGGCAGACTGTGCTTCACAAGAGGCTTTCAGGAGCTCAGGCCTTTTCAGTTCCCTCTCAGATCTGCCACAGAAGATGGTAAAGAGCCAGATGGAGGACAGAAAGAGAGAATGAGATGGAGGAAAGACAGAAGGAGAGAAATCAAGGGAGAGAGTGAGTGAGAGGAATACAGGGAAAAAGGAGAGAGAAAGAGGGGGCGAAGGAAAAGAAAAAGAGTGAGGGAAAGCAGAGCATATCCTCTCACGCCAGGCCTTGGACTAGATAAGAAGCTGGCTAATATTGAAGCAGGAAATAACTTGGGCAGACGATTAGATGCAGGTTTCATTTTCCAATGGAGCTAGACTCTCATACATATTCTATTAGAAAAGTGTGGGTTTATGCAAAATGCACTGGAATGTGATTTATAGATTTTTTTTTCTCCTCCTGGTTTGCTTGAGCATATAATATTGAGTTACTTCGGCGCCCACAGCGCAACGAAATAATTGGGTCACCGAAAGCCCACAATTCAGTGTGCTGTTACTGAGTCTCACAGCACCTATAATGTGCCAACATTACCATAAACAACCCTGCTCCGGCGACATGCGTTCCGTCACTTTCAAATACAAGTGCATGATGGGATTTGTCTGTGTCAATAGATGTTTTAACTAGATTCACCCTCTACTGAAACAAGAACCGAGAGACCTCAGTTTATACAAACAAAAACAATGGAGCAAAAAGCACCTAAGCTTCGCACTTCTGTCGTTCAAACTGCAAACGTACCGTCTAGTCAAAACAGCCAAATGTTTTCTTTCCATAGCCGTGGTTAAGCGGCTCATTTCAAGGGCATACTAGAGCAGGGTGTTGTTGCAGTTTTGTGTCTGAGACCTTGACACATACCTGACTACCAGTCTGTTCTCCCAAGAAAACGAGACAAAAGGGAAAGTCACTTATGTTGCCAAATAAATGCTGAATTCTGGGTCTTGAAATGCTATTATGTAGGGATGTCAATCAGCAACTAACTACAACTGAAAGTTGATTAGTAGCAATTCTCTAATTAGCAATTAGCATTAGTATGATTTAGCTGTTAGATAGCTTGCATGGTGAAACACTTTTGGAAAGTTGTATTTCTTTTTAATGCACCACCACTACAGCCATACATGGACGTCTCTGGCACATTTATAGCAGCTCTTCAGAATCCCACCATGAGTGTTAGGTATTTAAGAGGTTGTGTCATGCTAAAATTTAAAACTTTTTGAACACAAGATCCAGATCCTTGCATTCTGTTCCTCATCTTGAATGCAAAATGGCGTCTTATGAACACCCCCTGAGAAACACGTCTGGTCGAGGTCATGTTAACCCAGCTTAATTATACACACCGCGAAAAAAAAAAAAATCTTATTCCTAATGAGTATGAGCATAATTCTTCAGATGAAATACCTAAAAAAAAACCTTGAAACGAGATCAGTTTACCCAAGAAGCAATACTGCAAAAAAAAAAAATCAGACATGTTTTCAGAAAATACGTTTATTTTGTCTTAGAACAATATTTTAAGTATAAACAAGTTTAAAAAATAAGCCAAAAAACTGCCAGTGCATCAAGACAAAATGTACTTACATTCAAGATACAATCTTTGAAATGTCTGAATGTCATGTAGTGTTGCTTCAAGTCAATTTAATTAGAAATAACAATAAAGTTTTAATAATCATTCTAATTATTTAAGAATAGATAAGTCAACACCACAGCTATAACGATAACAGAGAAGCGATATGGTTGAAATCACTTTCTGAATGTTTTGACAGCCAATGAGAAACCACCGGACTTTAAAAAGCTTGAGCATTTAAAGCGACAGACTACATTACTGTGATAAACAGAATATTATTGTGCATTGGTCTGGATGTTAATATAGTTATCTTTATACTGTAGTTATCTTTCTTGGTGAGAACAGCCCTTGATAGAAAAGAAAGAAAGGCATAAACACTCATTTAAAAATCTTTAAAAAGTCACTCAATAATCTGTCTCATCTCTGAGACAGATTAGTAGACGGGTTGTCTGAATGACTACATTTTTTAAAAATATATAGTTTTGACATCTCTTTTAATAATAAGCCAACTGGCTGCATTTGAAATTTTGTCACCCAAAGTCTTTAGAGATTTTCTGAGTTTATCTCTACATGTGTTCTCAAAGTCAGACAGACATAAACTCTTTCTTCACTATTCACTCCATCTCTCTCTTTTCTTTCATCTCCCCCTGCCCCCCACCACATACTCTCCATCTCACTAAAAATGGATGAGAGACACTTGGCACATCAATCATGGCAGCTTGGCTTCATCAACGCTTTTTTGAAAACTACTCACTGAGACAGAAAATTTGCTGCGGCTTCACTCTGCATTACAGTCAACCAGCTAACATGATCAGTACAAACCAGACAACGTGTGAGAGTGAAGCTCTAACCCAAACTCCAGTTTGCCTAGTCTTTCACAAAAGCAGACAGCTTTCCAACCTACAAGCTACTCATAATTTAGTAGTTACAGTGAAGCTAGTAAAAAAAGGTGCAAACTATAGTGAAGCTACTGTGTGTGATCCTGTCCCACCAAACAAACTTCAAAAAAATACTGATTGTTTTCAAACAGGTTTCCAAAACACTCCCAATCTGCCATTGGTCAGTCAAACACATAACCCCACCCCAAACTCACGCCATTGGCTGAGCCAGTGTTGCTATGCTGGGCTGGTCGGGATTCTAAAATATTTTGAAAGCTCCGGAGAGCTACAGTTTTTACACTTTTTCTGGGTTTACACTTTTTTACAGCTTTTACACTTTTAATTATTGTTTCTGCATATTAAACTGGTATAAAAAAGCTTTTTAACACTACAACATATTGCAAGACAGCAATATATAATAACTTGACAATTTACTTAATTTTTACAATCAGATTAGCCTTTATCTGACACAAAGGATGAGGATCTTAATTAGAGTGGTAGCATTAAATTTAAACATACATTATCACTAAACATTATACAAATAGGCTGCGTTTACACTTGGCATTAACATGCGATCACCGTGATCTGATCAAACAGATCGGATCATCAGTCAACCAGGACACAGCGTGTTTACACTTGGCAACATCAGCTGACTTCTCGATCTGGATAACCGATCGGATCTGTATTTCCCGCGCAATATTTAAATAAGTCTGCGGTGCAAAGTCGACCTGAAGTGGTGGGTTTTCTTTTGAAAACTATTTTCAGTCGCGGGACATTTTACAAATCAAAATAAATGTACGAGTCTCACTAGTGCTCTGTTCTTCTGACAGTTCGGGAGACATCATTTTGCATGATGTCGACCTGCGAATGCAGACACGATGGCTGGATTGCGTTTACATTACACTGAGATCCAATCACAATGCGTCCTCGACAACCTCTGGACCAGGACACGCTGATCGGATAACATTCCAATCAGAAGCGCGTTTACACTTGTCTTTTCGATGTGTATGTGGAACGCAGCCATAGTGGCATAAAATGTGACTTCTGTGCAGGTACTCAAATGGAACAGTCAAACGTTTTTATTTTATACAATAAGCTACAATAAGGCTACAATAACCGATGTATTTTCACACAAAGGAACCAGTATATTTCACCATCCAAAAAACTGTCATACTGCAATGCAGTTAGTTAATCACAACTTTTTGTTATTCACTCTCCAACAGAGATATCCACTGATAGATATCTAGAGATGCAAATGTAGAACACATTTACACACAGAGATCTCATCTTTAGAAGGCTTCTCCCATTTGAAGCTTCCCTCTTTCATGAAACCAAGATTTCAGCTCACTGTTTCTGTTATGATGACAGAATGCAAGCGAGTGCTTTCATACTTGTTAGTTACAGCAGATCAAATGTCTGAACCTGCACAAAGATAGAAAACCAAGCATATTACAATGTGATGAATGTATTTGTTACTCTAAAAGGTTTAGCTCAGAATAGTCGACATTTAAAATGTCACGAGAACATTTAATGGAAGCTAGAGTTCACTTGTCAGGTCACAAATAGGCTGATGATGACTTCAGCGCTCCCATATGCTTAAGATGGCGCTGTTTAATTTGAACCCCATATATGAAAGCGTGATTGTGTCCTATACTGTCAATAGCTCTTCGGCATGGATATGGTAATAGGGTCATTGAAGAGCATGCATTTGAGGAGAGTCATTCCTAACAACCTCGAGTATTTCCCACAATCCCTCAAGCATAATGTTTCTTCCCCTCCTATGCCCCACTTTAAGCTACAAAGTGCCAAGAATGTTTTCTTCAAAGTAGCTTTTAGCGGCATAAGCTTACTGTTTTTAACACAATTTGAGGATACGTTTTATTAGCTTATCACAAAATGAATCTTGCTAAGACAGCAGGCTTTGGATGTGGAGCAGCTAACCATACGCTAGCAGCCAGCAGAAAATGTGAACTTAGCTATTTTTGTGAAATATAAAATAAGAGCTTTTCGCTCCTCATTATTGCTGAGGCGGAACAATGGAATTGTAATAATTAGGAAATTTGAGATGAAAATGAAAAAAATCATCAAGGTGAAATTGCAGTGATTTGCGAACAATAAACATTTGTAATATGTTACATACAAAGCTTGTCTGTCTTCCAGAGTATACGTTTTTGAACTTTACGTTTTTAATGTCACAGGCTCCAAATATGATGATATACTATAAATATTTCATGTACACTATATCATTCAAAAGTTTGTGGTCAGCAAGATTTTTTAATTATTTATTTAAGTATACATATTAAAGTATACACATTAAATTGATCATAATGTTATAATATAGAAAAAAAAATACAAATAAAATAAATCAGGATTTATACCAAATGGAGATTTCAATTCATCAATGAATCCTGCAAATAAATAAAATGTCATAGTTTCCATAAAAATAGTAAGCAGCACAACTGTGCATTGATAATAAGAAATGTTTCTTGGAATTTGTCTGCATAATTTCAGTAACTGCTGCTTAAAACTTAACTTTGCCAATACATTGCATTAAAATATATTAAAATCAGTTATTTAATATTGAATAATATTTCACAATATTACTGTTTTACTGCATTTTTGATCAAATAGATGCAGCTTTGGTGAGCATAAAAGACTTCTTTCAAAAAACCTTACCAACCCCAAACTTGTATTTTATTTTATATATATATATATATATATATATATATATTCTAAATATGTGTAAAATATTTGCTACAAAATTATCTACAGAATAAAATAATATTATTTGTATTTTAAAAAATTATGATTAATATTATGATTTCCAACAAGAAAACTCAATGAAACAGCAACGTAAAATTCCATTTTTTTTCAACATCATTTTTCTCCAAACTTTTCCCCAGATCCCAGCTTGAAAACCACTGTTCTAGACTACTGCATGAAAGTGCTTATTAAGAGATTGCGTACTAAATACAAAGCTTTTGCTTGGTTGTCAGCAGGAATATCACATCACATCATTGGTTCACTGCAGTCTACGTGGCCCGACAAGAAGGGAAGGATATTGCCTTCAAGTCTGTAGCCTGTGTGTACGCCGTCCTCCCTCCATGAATAATAAGTGGCCTGCGCTTTCAAATGCATGTAATCATGTAACAGCCCATAAAAGCTAGCGTTAAGTGCTATTCTTTTTGAAACGTGCAGATGGTTGCGGCGAGATTGAGTGTGGGTTGACATACAACAGAACAGAAGTAAAAAGCAGCAAGTGTAAATACGCCTATGTGAGGGAGAAAGGAGCATAGCAGCAGGCAAACAGGCAGACGGAGGCATTAAAGGAAAAGTCTTTGAACCGGTGAGCATGTTAAGCCTCACACTTAAAACGAAGGCAAACTGCTCTCTGCAGCTCAGTGTCACTGCGGTACACAAGAGCTTGTGTGTATCCTCATCAAGGTCCCAGTGTCGCCATCTTTTCCTTACTTCATTTCACACAAATGCTGGATACGTAGGGATTTCCTTAAGTTTCATCTGGAATTCACTTTGAAGGATTTCTCTGCCACTTCTCAAGCTAGTGCTGATGGTTGCTGGTTTGGGTGGTGACGGCGACGGTGGCGGGAAGTGGGGGTGTTGAGACCCAATTATGGCCTGTGGAAATAGGATTTCCACAGTTCTTGTCTAGTAATGAATTGTTATCCTTATTGGGCCAATAAATCCTGGTTATCTTTGAGTCTAATCGTCACCAGAGATAACGAAGCCACTCTATAACACCTCTAAAGTCAAAAATAGGTTGGGGCAGCTGAAACCGGCAATGCAGTGTAATGAGGAATATGTTCCCATATCTGTCTCTGTTGATCTACGGCTAATTCAATTACCGCTACACGATCAGCATGTTTTATTGTGCTAGCTAAGGATGGGATATCGGGGCTTACGCTGCAAAAAATCATTTTCTTAATCAGCATTTCAGTCTTGTTTTTAAGTACAAATATCCAAAGCCTTAAATTTACTGAGAAGCAAAACTACATTAAACATTAAAGGGGTCATATGATGTGATTTCAAGTTTTTGTGTTTGGAGTCTAGTAAAGTCTCAAACCCAAAGAGATTTTCTTTATAAAAGTTAAGACTTGTCCACGCCCTCCTAAAACACCTCATTTAATCACGCCCCCAACATGTCTACGGACTGTGTTGGGACGATTTGCGTAACACTGCCCAAATGTTTACGCAAAGAATGAAAGCGTAACTTTTCTTCTCGCAGTAGTACTGTTGCTGCCACCGCCACCATGTCATGGAGATGCTGTGTGTTTCCAAATATGGTAAGGGGCGTAACATTTCCGTCACACGCTTGAGGTATTCGGCCAATCACAACGCACTGGATAGCTGGCCAATCAGAGCACACCTTGCTTTTCAGAACGATGAGCTTTTTAAAAATCGACGCGTTTCAGAAAGGCGGGGGATAGAGGAGAAACAATAATGTACAGTATGTGGAAAATAATGTGATTTTTGAACCTTAAACCGCGTAAACACATTGCATTACACCAAATACACAAAATAATGTTCTTTTTAGCATCGTCATATGACCCCTTTAAGACTTGCTTTCAAAAAATATATCATGTTATCTGGAATATTTTAAACACAAATGAGTAAGGTTTATATTACATTATATAACAAATGTATTATTTTCTTAAATTTTTATTCTTAATTTTATTGTATTTTTTTATTATTATTTCTTATGAAACATTTTATGATTACTATTTTTAAAGCACTTTTAATTACCACTGTGTATGAAATGTGCTACAGTATATAAATAAACTTGCCTTGCCTATATAATTATACAATAAGAAAAAGTCACATCGTGAGACAAAGTCACAATCACTCAAAAAAGGCAATTATGAGAAACAAAAGGCAAAAAGTTCAGAATAATTATGATTAATGTTTTTGTAAGAAGTCTCATGCTCATTTACCTTATGCTGGATTTATTTGATGAAAAATATGTTAAAACAGTAATATTGTCAAATATTACTATAATTTAAAACAACATTTCTATTTTAAGATATTTTAAAATGTAATTTATTCTTTTGTTGGCAAAGCTGATTTTTCAGCAGTCATTTCTCCAGTCTTTAGTGTCACATGATCTTTCAGAAATCATTCTTACGGTACAGTATATGCTGATAAACTTTTATACTGTATATATCAAATTTATTTATCTCCTATTTTGCTTTTTAAGTATTTATATTTTTCCAGAAAATTAAGTAAAAAAATACTGATTTAGACTAATTTAGACACTAATTTGGTAGAGGTGATCACCTTGACACTACATTGCATCATGTCACCCCATAGAGACACGTGTCTGGTCAGAGGTAATCTCTCAAATCTTGTCCTCTGGTCACTCTATGGGCCACAAGTGTGGCAGACAACTGTCCCAAAGAGGCCCCGAGAGATGCTCTAATGAGGCTCGAGAATGCTTTCAGGTCAAAGGGAAAATGACCATGGATTTGGACAGGGGCCACTGAGGCTTCATCCTCTCTTGAGGGGTGTGTGGGAGCACAGAGGGGACAGAACTGCTGGTATAAAGCTAAATCCAGCACTGATTGTCTCTGAGCCATGTCTAGCAGGGAGTGTGCATGGCCAAACATGATGACCCCAACTAGTCCAAGGGTAAACCCTGCCAGATCACTTCAATGTCCATCCAGATGGAGGGGAGAAAGGGAGAGAGTGGACTAGACATGATTGACTGGGTCATCTCTGTTATACAGCGTGTCCAAAGGGAAGTTGCAGTAATGTCCTGCAAAATGTGACAACAGCACTCTTGCTTCCAGAGGGCACCTGCAAATTAGCAAGCAAGTGACATGAAAATGATGCAGCCATTATGACATTCGCCTAGAGGCTATGAACAGCCAAGCTAGTTATACATAGAAACTTTTTTTTTCTTGATGGAATGAAATGAGATGAAATATTTGTATAATAATAAAATAAAATAAAATAAAAAACTTTATTCAGATTTTGTACTTCTCTCTTTAAGTAAATAAGGTGCAGGGGCGTTTTCTCAGAGGAGCTGAAGTAGGCATTGCCTCCTTAAATAAATATGGATGAGAAAATAACCAACAGTACAAAAACAAACCCAAATAAATATTAAAAAATTTGATTTAAAGTGTAAAGCACTCCTTTTAAATAAAATAACACTTTTCAACAGTGACGCAAAGTCTTCATTCCCTTTAGCTCATTACATTCTGAGATTCTAAAAAAAAAAACTATGAGGAAAGTATACGTTTATGTAAAAATGAATGAGGAACGTAACAGAAAAACCGAGGTGAATTGAAATATAAAAGTGCCTCCATATCACTGTTACTGGCTGATTATTCCTGTAATCAAATCTTAGGATTTTATTATCTTAAAATATAATAAATATTTTTTT
>NW_015548184.1:3066463-3083366 GCF_001515605.1 Sinocyclocheilus anshuiensis
TATTATAAAGATTTGTTGAAATGTAATCAAATAGAAATAATATTTAATGCATTATTTTAATTGTTCAATATGTCCTTTTATGCATATAAAAATATAATAGCGCTGGCTGCTTGAGTTTGAAGGGATAGTTTACCCAAAAATGAAAATTCTGTCATCATTTACTTATCCTCCACTTGTTCCAAACCTGTATAAGTTTCTTTCTTTTGCTAAAGACAAAAGATATTTTGAAAAATGTTGGCAACCAAACAGCTAACGGAAGCCATTGACTTTCATAGTATTTTTTTCCGTACTATGGAAATCAATGGCTACCATCAACTATTTGGTTACCAACATTCTGTAAAATATCATCTTTTGTGTTTTTGTGAAAGAAATTCATATAGATTTGGAACAACTTGAGGGTGAGAAAATGAAAGAATTTGTATTTTTGGGTGAACTATAAGGTAAACAAAATGCCATTATCACATAAATTGGCAACAGATGAAAAATGAATTCATGTCGGACTAAAAACCCAAATGCAAAATAAAGTCTATAAGTCACTGTCCCTAAGAAAACGTTGCCATTTTTTTTATACATTGACAGAAACTCCCAGCAAGGTGACTACATGCAGCTGTTCTCTTTGTAAAACTTTTATTATGGAAAGCATTGCAATGGATATATAAAGCTCATAAATCTCTGTCTGGCACTGCTGAAGGCCCAGAGTATTTGCGTGTGTGAGCGTAAACACGGGCGCATACTTCCGTGAACATGTTTCTCATTATTTCGTGCGAATGTCTCGCTACAGTCGGACTGGAGCTGTATGCATGGCATTATTACAATTCCACACTCGAGTTCATGTGCGCCCACGTTAGTGGTACTTCAGCCTGAGCAGATCACTTTAGACAGCTCCCGCTGGAGGATTCCCAGAAGTCATTTGTAGTGGCAGTCTGGAGCGTTTGAGTGAGGTTCCACTGAGAGTCCTGCTGTTCGGCTCCACCGCAAACAGCGCACGGATTCTGGAGGGAGTACTGACAGTGAAGCTAGACTTTGAGACTAGCTTAAAGCTATGGTCAACAAAAGTTTCTGCAGTTTTTTCTTCACTTTTTTTACACACAAAGACAAAGTTCATGCACAGAACTCTGTGGAAAACAGCAGATTTCCACATTCATAACATGCTACACATCACCTGCCAAAAACCTGCCTTTTTAAAAATAATACATTTCATTTTTCAGTCTGAATTACACATTATCATACATATAACATTATTTGATATATAGTATAGATATATAGTATATTGCATTAATGTATATGCTTTATATAGTTTTATAGCATGCTTTATATAGTTTAATAATAAGTGATGAATATATTATTTAAACTTTCTGATTGGAATTTAAATTCTACTTCCTTAAATCAAAAAAAAATCAAAAAATAAAAAATCTCAAATTCTGAATGTCACACAAACCCATTACCCCTTAAATAAATTCCAAGTCATCCCCCAAAATTAGCACAGAAAATTGAATAAATAAATATAAAAAAAAAAAAAGATTCTCTGAGCCTACCCATAAGCATTAATTCATCAATTATTCTTAAACTCAACTAGTTTCCATTAAGTTCCACCACAAAAACAAAAATCAAAGAAATCTCAAAAGACACCTTTTTGGTGACACATATTCATAATGAAAGGAATTTGATGCGTCAGCACAAACGCAAGATCTCAACCTAAAAAAATACATACATCATTTTGTTAAGCCTAGCCCCTCAATACAATCACCATTTTATCTTGACATAAAAGGCTGTGTTTGTCATATTTGTGAAAAACTGAAAAAATATTCACTTTAAAGTCATCCTTGTGCTTCATATTTTAGATTTAACTTTGAGCTTTAGTCTCAGCTTTCCTTTTCCCAATCCTTCAGAGAGCTCCGTCTCTCTCTCTACATGCCCGGCAGCGTTATCTCTCCTCTCTGCTCTTTTGTCTTGCAGCTCAGCATCTTCCTCACTGCTCATCATCCTCTGTTCCTCCTTGGTGTCGTATCTTCAGACTTCCTCAAATCCCCCTTCTCACTCTCTCGCTCTCGTCAACCCTGTTACACTTATCTCTTTTACTCTTTTATTCTTGGACCTTTCACTCTATTTGGTTTCTCTCTCTCTTTTTTTAGTCTGTTTCTAATTCTCATTTATGTTCTCTCTCTCTCTCTCTGTTAGGTTAATTGTAGTCGGTTGTGCTCGTGCCTCCACTCGTATGACACCAGCACGTCTTTGTTGTTTTTGGGAGAATGGAGGAACTGAGAGAAGATGTCGGCTGACTACAGAGTGCTGGACTGATAGAAGATGGAGGAGAGAAAGACAATTATTCCAGCAGCAGGAACATCTCTGCTCAGATTGTTTAACAATGTTAGATATCTGCTCATTTCTTTGTCTTTTCTTTAAATGTATGTTAGCATGGTTAGTCACCATTTAAGGACAGTATAATCTAATAATGGTCAGGTACATTACACTATAGTATTCAAAGGTTTGGAGTCAGTATTTTTTTTTAAGTAATTAATACTTTTATTCAGCAAGGATGCATTAAATCAATCTGTTCCAATTGTTCTTTTGAATTTTCGATTTATTAAGGAATCCTGAAAAATGTATCATGGATTCCACAAAAATATTAAGCAGCACAACTGTCTGATACTGTTTGAACACTGATAACACTAAGAAATGTTTCTTGAGCACCAAATCAGCATAATTAGAATGATTTCTGAACAATCATGTAACACTGAAGACTGGAGTAATGAAAACTCAGCTTTGCCATCACAGGAACAAATTAAATTTAAAAATATATTAAAATAGAAAACAGTAATTTAAATTGTAGCTATATATATATATATATTTTTTTTTTTTACTGTTTTTACTATATTTTTGATCAAAATAAATGCCTTGTTGGGCAAAAGAGATTTAAAAAAAAAATCCAGACACCAAATTTTTGAAATGTGGTGTATCTGAACTGAACATCTTTGTTTTTCTTTGTTATCTTAATAAAAAAAGAATCTTGTACACATAAAAACTGCAACAAATAAAGTAAGTAAAGTTACATGTCTTGTTGCACTGCATTATGGACTTTTCCCCAGATTTCTGTGTAAGATACATTCTAAGAAATCTCAGTAAAAAACAGGGCACAATGAACTGCATTATTGTGAGGGAATTTTCTGTATTGATGTTTCACCTGTGTTTTATCCATATTTTGAATAATGCATTGCATTGTGTTGTGTTGTGTTTTAGGGTTAAAGGAAATGTCCCTAAACTTAATGGATTATGTCCCGGCAGAAAATTACCAGTACGTTTTCCTACAGATGCAGCGTAATAGTTCTGGTGGCATCCTATTCAATATAAAAATAAAATATAAAAAATATAGTTAGTTGTGAGTTTTTTGTCCATACAATGTTGTTTTGGACCCCACTGACCTTAATTGTATGGATAAAAACTATTCTAAAAATATCATCTTTCATGTTCCACAGAAGAAAAAAAAGTTAGTCATACAGTTTTGTTTTGACAAGATGGTGACTAACTTATTACAGAATTTTCATTTTTGGGTGACATCACTGATACTGTAAAGTAGAATATTTTTAATGGTAATTAACTGTTTCAGTAATCAACTGGAATTCAGCAGAGATTGGATTTTTAAGCACAGAGTTGTTGTTTTTTTACTTCCTCAGGCTGTTTTTCTAAAGTGGAGTGTTTTTGAGCCCTCAGCTTGTTGGTGCTGCCAGTTAGCAGAAATTGAGGCTAACTGGAGGTCAGTGAAGAAGTGTGTGTTCAAGTAACAAATGAACTCAAGTTCGAGAGTTGCCAGAGAGCTGGAAAACTGCATTACAACTGGAGTCCAAACCTATTCTGGATTCACTTACTAATCTGTTCTCTCCATATCACCTTTTCTCTTTTAGCATCCCACCAGACACCAGAGGGGGAAAATGTGTTAGCTGAGTGTAATTTTCCAAATTTTCCTCTGTTTAAAGAGATAGTTCAACAAAAAAAAGAACATTGTCATATTTTACCCACCCTCATGCCATTTAAAACCTGTCTAGGTTTCTTTCCCCTGCACAACATGATTATCCCTTTATGTTTCTACAGAATTCATAAAAATTAAAAAGTCAGAATGAATATACAATGTGTATCCTAAAATATTTCATTAGGTGTTAGTTATAGGATTTTTGTTGTTTTTGTTTTGTTTCTGTGGGAAACCTGCACCAATGACTTACAAACTGTGCCTAATTATCTCTGATTTAGGAGTAAGCATCTTAATTGCCGCTAGTCTTCATGTATGATAGTGTCAGCAAAGATTTTAGGTTTTTCTAATATGGAGAAATAACAACCCCTTCTCTTTCCTATATCTGCCCTACACCAATCCAATGAGCGTTTACCGGCGGTCACATAAATAAAAGAAGAAACTCCAGGTGGCTGCAAGGACACGGGACACAACTCACTCAAGAGAGATCTAGGGGAACAAGGCCAAGTAATTAAGGTTACAGGGAAACATGTACAAACATGAAGCAGACTGCTTATATAAGTGAGGTGGACCTTAATACTGGGATAATATATTACTTATTGAGTATAATTCAAATAGCCATCCGTCTCCGGAGAGACTTTCTGCATGCATCGATGGCCCACCACATTCATTATCATATCAGTTAAAGTGATTATATGCAAATGGCTCCGCCCAGCAGCCGCGTCTAGATATCAATTACAATGACAGCCAGTCTCGCGCGACGTGTGTTATTATGGTTAAAGCTATCCAGGTGTGGCTGTGCCGAAAGACTCTCTCTTCCTGGGATAATATATTACTTATTGAGTATAATTCAAATAGCCATCCGTCTCCGGAGAGACTTTCTGCATGCATCGATGGCCCACCACATTCATTATCATATCAGTTAAAGTGATTATATGCAAATGGCTCCGCCCAGCAGCCGCGTCTAGATATCAATTACAATGACAGCCAGTCTCGCGCGACGTGTGTTATTATGGTAATTCTTACCAAAATAGATTGCACCTCAGAAGAACAGAGCAAACGAATAAGAGAAAAAGAGAGCATGCCAGGCGATAAAAGACAAAGATTCTACTTTAAATTTTTACTGAAAAAGAAGACCTAGTGTACCAGTATGAGCTAACCAGCATTTCCAACTCAGAAGTTTTGCTTCTTATAGCAAACACTTTCCAGTGAGACAGAAATAACCAAACAACCATGAGATGAATTATTCTGTCGTCTTCTTTTTCTCCCTGCTGGAAAATCCAGTTTTGGAACATAATAACTGGTTTATATTGTCTAAACTAACTAGTCATTAGCTAATCTAAGCTGGTTCAAAAAGGTTATTAGGTGTTTTAACCCGATCATTAGCCCATCTAAACTGGCCATTGGCTGGTCTACAATGAGTTGACAATTAGCTAGTGTAAAACAATCATTAGCTAGTTTAGGCTGTTCATCAGCTAGTCCAATATGGCCATTAGCTAGTCTATGCTCGTCACTGGGTAGTCGGCTAGTTTACGCTGGTTATTAGATGGTGAAAAATGGTAATAATCTAGTTTAAGATTGTGATGAGTACACAATGATCCTTAGTTGCTCTAAAAAGGTCACTACGTAGCTAGTCTAAGATTACCATTAATTATAGAAGATGACCATTAGCTAGTCAAAGCTTGACCACTGCAGTAGCTAGTCAAATATTTTCATTAGCTAGTCCAAGATAGTTATTAGTTTGTCAAAAATGATAATTAACTAGTCTAAGATGGTCATAAGCTAGTCAAATTGGTCACTGATTGGTTCAAGGTGGTCATTAGATATAGTAGATGGTCATTAGCTAGTCAAAAATTATAATTAACTAGTCAAAGATCTCTGTTGAAAACAAACAGCATATGCTGGTTAGGTATGTTTTGAAACATTGCAGCTGGTTTAAGCTGGTCCTGAGCTGGTTACATGCTGGTCATGTGCTGGTCCTAAGCAACAAGCTCCTGCTCAGAACCAGCTCAGAACCAGCTTATAACCAGCTCAGGACCAACTAAGGACCAGCTTAAACAAGCTCAATCCAGCTGCCATGCTTCAAAACATACCTAACCAGCATATGCTGGTTTCTTCAACAGGGATGGTCTTGAGCTAGTACAAAATTGTCATTAGCTGGTCCAAGATAGTGATTAGCTAGTTAAAAATTATCATTAGCTAGTAAAAAAATTATCACTAACTAATCTAAGATGGTCATAAGATGAATACAAAAGAATACAAAATAGCCATTAGTTGGTTCAAGTTGGTCATTAACTGGTGCAAGCTAGCAGACCATCTTGGCCTAGTAGCAAACCAGTTAACCAGCTAATGAACAGCTAGAAATGTGCAACCAAATTCTAGGATCACACTTTCACTTAACCTGAATTTTCAAGCAGGGGTGCCGAAAGCAACAACAACACATACAAAGTTGTTGGAGGTCAGGAAGAAAATGATGTTTGTAACTCAACCAATGTATTTACTGTTACCTTAAGTAATTACCCTGATATTTCTATGGTGGAACAATCTGTCATGCTCATGAGATACTAAATGTCAGAAGTATGTGTGCACATGCTCACAGACATAAATAAAGGACAATGTGTTCATAGACTTTATGTGCTGCCTGCAAGCCTAATGCTGTGGCCAGTCAGCCAGGACACTGAATTACTGGCTTTGAATGTATTAGGCAGCATCTACACCACGCTCAGCCACGAATGGTTCCAGCACCCCCCGAGGTACTCTCCTCAACCCCTGATTAAAAACCAACTTCCGAGCAGTAAAACACCATCATTTCTACAGCCAAAAAAGAAGCCAAGTCAGCAGGTCTCATAATATATGCCCTACTCAACACCTGCAGCAAAAATAAACCCAAACCGCTTATGAAGGTCATTTCATATAGATTTCTCTATAGCCAAATAAATAATCTAAGATCACGGCTTGGCCACCATATATGATATCCCACTATAATAAGAAGCAGTCAAGATCAGCTTATAAAGAGAACTGTAGACATTTCCTACAAAGGAGAAAAAGCATGACAATGAATAAGATAATCAGTTTAACATTTTTATTTATACATTCACACTGAGTGCCGTGTCACAGGCTAATTCGTGTCACACAGCTAGACGGAGTTTAAATTGGCCCGGAAAGACGTGGGCAGCCCTTTATGTGACTAGCTTTTCACAGCGCTAGTCTAATGCCACATTTGAAATGGCTTTAAGTGCAGCTCTGAATTACTGTGAAAGATAACATGTCAGTGACATAGAAAGAGAGAGCGGGCGAAGGGTAAAAAGAGAGCAAACACAAGCACCATCAGGGGGTTGTCCCAGAGCCCCATGCTGCTTAGCATAACAGCTAAGCAAGCATGACAACATAAACACAACCAGCCATTTTGCCTGCGGGTTAAGCTCCGCACTGAAGCAGAACCCTTAGACACATTATGCCATTATTCCATCTTCCTTTCTACATCCTCCATCTTAATGTCACAGTCCTATTTATTCAATGAGCCATCGAAAGATAAGCTGCTCGCAAGTCGCTATTGCTTGACACGGTCAAGGTGACCACCACCACGGGCTATTTGAAGGTTACGGTCGTAACTTCACTCTCAATTATCCTGTTAAACAGACCTCTTTACTCTGAAAGGCCTCGCCTGCTGCCGCAAAACAACGTTAATTACAGGGAGGCTGTCGCTAGAGGGTGGCTAACATTAGCATAGTACATGCGCGGATATGCAGTCGCCTCGCTTAATGTCAAGTCCCTGTGGGTGTTTTCTGCTGTAACTTCAAACTAAGAAAAATTAATCCCACCTAAAGAATGGGTTCAGGCTTCAAAATGGTCGTCTGCATTAGATTGGGACAGATTAAAGAGAGAAGGCCGTTTGCACTAGTGTTGTTATTGTTAACTAAAACTATGACTGAAACTATTGAAAATCATTTTCTGTAACTGAAATTAAGCTAAAAATTCAATAAAATATAAAACTTTGATGAAAATTAGATATGTTGCATTGGCAACCAGCTAAAATAAATTGAAGCTAAAAAAAAAAAAGTGCTAAAATTACTAAAACTAAAATAAAAAAAGAATCTAAATAGGAAAAAAAGACAAAAGTACAGGGGGGAAAAAAACAGAACTTAAAATGAAAACTGAAAAAAATAAAACTAATTAAAAATATTAATAAATAAATTGGTTTGCAATCCCACTGAAAATATTGTGTAGCAACTAGGGGTGTGCGATATTGACAAAAAATTATATCTTGATATTTTCTGTGATTTTATCGATAACGATTATTAGACGATATTTTGCTGAGTGTGTTATTGTGCTTGTATCTTAAGGACTGCCGTGGACAGCTGACTCCTGAAGTTTTTGATATTCTTTATATTCTGTGTGGTGGTCAGTTCACACTGAGAGAAATTAATATTTTCCAATATGAGTTTAAATTAATTTTTACCTTTTAATGGGCATTTTTACCTTTTTCTAAAAGTGTGCTTTATCTTTTGAGTCAAATTCTTACATTTAATCGGTGAATTAGAATAATAAGACATTTGGGCTGTTACCAAGCAAATGAAATCAGTATCAATAAAATTAATCTTTGCAATGCAGAGGAAACACAGAAGCTGTGTCTGAAGTGGCATTTAGATGTATTTACACACTACTGTTTAGTGCAGTTACAAATGCATAAAAATTGTTTTTGATATATTAAACATAAAACATTGAATACTGTTATTCGAAATTATCTAAATAATAATAATAAACTTTAAATGTGAAATTAAAACCGCCAGTAGGTGGCAGCAAGTCACTGTTAATAAGTGAGTTAATTCGATTGAACCGAATCATTTAAACGGCTGATTCATTCAGGAACGAAACACCGTCATGTTGCTCAGAGACACAAAACAGTGCTGTGGCTGTGTTTGGAATTATTTTTGTCGTCAAAATAGCGCAAAAACAGGCAATATGGTGTCTAAAACGTAAGTATCTTAATTAACATCTTGTTTTTTGAACTGTTGTAAAAAATCAATAGGCTATTTGTGATCATAGTCATTTCTGGAGAAAAAAACGGCACTTTCTGCGTGATATTGATTAACTATATGAAATTATATAAATTTATACATTTTCTCTCCCCATTTTCTCTTGAATTTGTGATAATTCTAAATGCATTTTAATAGACTGAATCATGCAGTGAAAGAACGCACTCTAAATGCTCACGCGTACTAATCTAGACTTCACGTAATATATGCGTGCGCTCTGTAGGAATGTTTTGAAAGGTTTTTGCAAAATACTCTATAATGTCAAATCGCACATCGTTAAAACAACAATTACGATATTATCACAGACGATATATATCGCACATCCCTAGTAGCAACAAACCCTGTTTATAAGAATGTGACCTTATTTGACTAACGAACAATGGGTGCCCTCATTCATAGTAAGTAAACACTGTTAAGCATCATTAACGATGTTTATTCACAAAAACGCCAGTTCTGAATTCATATTTCAACATGCAAAGGCAGATAACAGAGCTTGCTAGATTCTTTTTTTTTCCTTTATAGTCTTCTAATTAGACAAATTGCAGATAATTTGTTATATTGTGATTATCTAAATTACATTTTAATGGTTACTTGAGGAGAAAAAGGCCCTCAGACTAAATGCTTTAATATATAAATCATGTCATGCTATAGTGCTTCCAGACTTTCCAAGATTTTTCTGTAATGCACTGGTTGATGGCTGCTCCATCCAATCAAAATATGTCAGAAAAAAATATATTTGCTGGGAAAAAACTGCATTATTTTCATGAAATAATTTTAAGAAAACTTGTCTGTTGTACCATTCAAAAGTCTGGGGTCTGTAAGATTTTTTTAAACTAAAAGTTTTAAACTTTAAACAATTTTTTTAAAACTACTCCAGTTTTCAGTGTCACATTATACTTCAGAAATCATTCTAATATGCTAATTTGCTGCTCAAGATACATTTCTTAATATTCAACGTTGAAAACAGTTGTGCTTAATATACACATTTTCAGTAGTCTTTGATAAACAGAATGTTAAAAAGCACAGCATTTTGTTTTTTAAATAGAAATCTTTTGTAAAATTATAAACGTCTTTACTGTCACTGCTGACCAATTTAAAGCATCTTTGCTGAATAAAAGTATTAATTTCTTTCCAAAAAAAAAAAAAAATCTTACTGACCCCAAAAATGGTAATGTATATAGTTTCAAAAATTAATTTTTATAAAAAAAAAAAATGGATCGGTCAAGCTTACCTCCGAGTCGGTTTTGTGGTCTATGCAAAGCTGTCCTGCACCTGTAAACGAATCTGCTCAGATGTCCAGAATCACATCCGCTATTTCTATGATAACCAATCCACACTGTGTGGTTTTGTCTTACATTTGGAGTAAATATTCATCTCAGTTACAATAACAACACACAAACAACGGGTATCACAGTGGGAAAGTTGCTGGCGCTTTGATTCATTTCATATTAGCCTGACTATCAACAATCTTGGGAACCAAACAACTGAGGTCTCTGCAGAATATAAAGATGACATGAAAATTATGTATTTGATATGGGCTGCAGGGTCCTTAACATTCAACACACAAACCACTACAACACTAAACAACCACATACTTAAAGACAGAGATTCCGTTAACATCACATGACACAGAACTTAAATACTGTGAACAAGTAAACAACAGTAGTTTGCAAAATGTATTCATGCCATAGTGCATGCTGGGAATTGTCTCGAGCACTGCAGACATCCATACTGCTCATTAAGGTAAATTTGCAGCTTAAATTACTGTACAGGTAATTGTGCAACTATATATTAAGCGGTGCAAAATAAGCATATATTGCCTCATAAACGCTAAGGAAATTGGTACTATAAGTTTCGACATCCCGTAAAAATGTAAAAACCTGAATTTGGAGCATAAAGCTACCCACTTTTACAGGGGTGGATCTAAAACGCAGACATTCAGTTTTATGAGCTTCTCACAGGGGATTTTTAAATTCTTAATGTCACCTCATTTGACACGAGTTCATCCTAAACAAACAGCATCTCAACAGGGTTATAAGTGGCTTTCATTGGATGTAAAAATTAATTTATTTTATCCCCTTGTTACACGATCCATCTTGCTATTTATTTATTGTGAGTGATTGTAAATATGAACTCTTGTGAATGAGTAGCGGTCCGAGCCTGGCCTTGTGGTTTATGCTATCGGCCTGCTATTACAATTGGATTTAGTCTGCCCTGTTAGATTTACACAGCAATTCATTTCCCCCTTTCACCTTCCACTCCAGTGGTGTGTCTGAAAATTTACACAGGCATCATTTTTATTCCGTTCCACCAAATCGCTCACAGGATAAGCATGATGGGTTTATAATTCACCTTTTGTTTAAAATAAATATATATAATAATTTGTACTCCTAACCATGAAATAAATCAGCAGCTCAGAAATAAAAATCATCAAACTTTTCATCCTTCACATACAGCATCCAATTTCATCCACTGTGCTTCAGCTAAAAAAATGATTTACAATAATGGAAAGGAGGTAAAAGTGTTAGAATAGTTTGCGTTTAGAGACATTTTTAGTTCAAATGTCCATGAACATTCTTTAGTGTACAAAATAAATTAACGTATTTCATACAATACTGAAAAGTGTTGATAAAAATTGTTTTGTGAGTTTATGGCAGCAAACTTTGGCCAGTATTCCAATGAAATTCTATTCAGCCTTCAGTCATCTAATACAGCAATATAAGTCACATATCTATTTTTCTACTAAGCTTTGATCTCATGCGCACTTTGATGATGGAATTTCAATCATATGGATGGTGAGGTTTTTGTTTGGGACCTTTGTCAAGAGCCGATTCCATTACGAGGTGCTAAACTTATAACTTGAAACTCTGGGCTGAGACTCTTATAAAAGAGAGACACTTCTCAGTTCAGATGAAAGTTCAAAGAGAAGCGGAGGATCATTGTATTAATCCAAGAGTTTCTGAAAAACTGAACACGAGAGAGGCATGATTAATCAATTCTTTGCACTGAGTTGAGAGCTACGGGTCTGATTTGGTACCTATATATACACCTGCAGACTTGCAGAATACTTTCAAGCTTTTTTCTACACAAAAACTAAAGTGTTCAGAAAATGTTCTTTCCAGTACTACACCCTAGGACACATGTACCTCTCAGAGAGATTAGATTTTTTTTTTTTTTCCCATACCCCACTGGCACTGCGGTGTACACAACCGTTCAAAAGTTTAGAGTCGGTAAGACTGATTGATTGATTGTGTTTACAAATTGCAACTTGATCAAAAGTAAAGACAATTACATTTTTATAAAATATTTCTATTTCAATTAAATGTTGTTCTGTTGAACATTCTATTCATCAAAGAATCCTGGGGGAGTATTACAGAAAGGTTCTTAACTTAGGTCTTAACTTAAGATATGATATGTTAAATTGAGATTTTTCACAAATTCGTATTACAGAAGCAAATCTTAACATGATATGGGATTCTTATCCTATCTTACAAAATCATATTTTATCTCTAGTTAGAAAATCTTAAATTTGCTTTTGCTTAAAATTATCATGTTCGACGATCCACTCTCAGGTCTGTTACCAAGCAACCAACACTGCGTGAGCTGCTGATGAGGTAAACAAAATAACAGAAGCTACTTCACTTGAAAATCGCTTTTTGCAAAAAAACGTAAGGCACACGAGCGGCGCGACAAAATACTAAAGAACTCATTATAGCCAGTGATGCTGTCTACACTGGACGTGGCGCGGCGCGGCGCGACACAACAAATCCCCGACAGTAAACTGCTGCCGCGTCTATTTATGACGTGCTGACACAAATTTCTAATGATTTTCAACGGTCGCTTTGTCGCGTCCAGTGTAGACAGACTTAAGCTGTTGCAGCGCAGCGCGACACGACAACTGTGGGGCTGTCCTAAAGTTAAGACAGTTTTTAGGATTTTTTGTCAAGTTAGGAGGTTTCTGTAATACCCCCTTTCCTATCTGTAGTTAAGATAACACACTTAGGAAACGTTGTTCTGTAATAGCTTTTGTCCTAAATGTGGTCCTAACTGAAATTACCATGGTTACTAAACAGATAAGATAAGATTTTAAAGTTAGGATCTTTCTGTAATACGCCCCCTGGAAAACAAGTAACACAGTTTCAAGAAAAATATTAAGAAGCTGTTTTCAACTTTGATAATAACAAGAAATGTTTCTTGAGCACCAAATCAGCATATTAGAATGATTTCTGAAGGATCATGAGACACTGAAGACTGAAGAAATGGATGCTGAAAATTCAGCTTTGCCATCAAATTATACTTTCAAATACATGAAAAAAATGTAACTGTAATAATATTTCACATTACTGTTTTACTGTATTTTTATGAAATAAATGCAGTCTTAGTGAGCAAAGGACACTTTCAAAAATATTTAAAAAGCCTTAACCACCCAAACTTTTGAAAGGTAGTGTACTTCTAAAAAATGTTTTTTGAAAAATGTATGCTACTACTAGTTTATTTTGCAATGACTGACACTTACATTATCCCTTACATAAGTATGATAAGATATTTTTACTGGTTTAAAAAAAGAAGGAAGATAGAAAAAGAAAATATCTGCATTATATTGTATTTATTGTCACTATAATCACTAAAACTAAATAAATATAAAAGATAAATGGAAGGGAAAAAAAAAACAAATAATATAGCATTCTTGTCTAGATGCCTTTATCTATAACAGTAACTCATAACTATGAACACTTAGAACTTTATAAAAGTTTATAACCAAGTACTTTATAAAAAAAAGAGAGGGGGTGGGATATTTATTTATCTGACCACCCTATTTATAAAGAAGTAAACCACAGAAATAACCAGCACTCTAGCTTCTTGTTTTCAGCCAGCGAGTGAGACATCCTTCCAAAACAGACCTGGTCATAAACAAGTCCAAACATAAACACGCCGCCTAATTCAAAATAATTGCAACGCACTGCAAACTCCATTCCATCCACATGTGTGGAGAGGCGGTTTGAGAGTCCCAGAGCAGAAGTCAGTGATTGAGAGACGGCGGATGGAGGCCGGCAGCTCTGGGCTTCAGGAAACTTTATTAGATCATTGAGGGAAGCCAGCCAGGTCTGATAATGACCCTACAACTCCACCAGATGTGTCTCCCCACCAATGTGGTCTCTCATATCAGTGATGAATAAGGCCTGGGCATCAGAGTGTGGATAATGTGCAGATGGGACACGAGCCTGCTGTTTGAGAGAGGTGAAGGGCAGCTGGTAATAAAGACCTACAGGTCTCTGATCAGCACCGTGTGCCTCGGTGCCTCTCTGACTAAGGAGGGACGTAATAAGATACAACATGCCCAGAGAATTGCCTGGCTTTAGCACTAATATCTGTGGGAACCTGCTTCCAGTGAGGAGATTACAGCAGATCTCTGACGGACCCAGAGGTCTGGCTTAAGATGAGAAAGGACCAATTAGGTTATCTGAAGTGCTGCAGGTTTCTCTGCCTCCCACGTTGACCGAGAGGTCTTTCTGTTTCTAACCCATCCACTGGATTCAAACGTGTAGAGCGCAGGTCTCACCTCACAATGCATCACCAACCATTTTGCATGGATAAAGACAGTAGAATGTTAACCGCTTGACCTCAAGAGTACCTGCTTTCCCTCTCTAAAATGAACACTCGCCAAATATGAGTAAAAATTGACTTTGGTGCATAAATAAAACAGAGCCAATATGTGGTTTAAGTCAGACTGAAAGAATGAAAGTCTAAACCCAAATTTAAATAAAATCAAAGACATACCCATAAAGTCCATGAACGAAGTAATCGGAGAACTTTTCCCTAAGTGGAAAATGTACCATCATACGTTATCTAGGGTTTCCATTATTCCAGGACTCCGCAATGGAAACATGTATTTATATTTATGCATTTGGCAGAACCTTTGATTTAAAGCAATTAAGCAACATATGTGAAATATGAGAAACGAAACCACAATTTCACAGTATTTTGACAGGTGTGAGTAAGGCTGCATGATATTAAATATACAAAAATAAATATTAATTATTAAGGGAAAGAAATCTAACTGCAGTTTCTATTTATTTATTTATTTGATTTTATTTATATATTTATTTATTTTATTTGAATAAAAATTGCAACTCAGATTTAAAATGTGATTTCAAAAAAAATATGTCAATATGAATGCTATTATTATTATTATTATTATTATTACTACTACTACAACTATTATTACATTTTTAACATATTAAACATATTGCACTGTAAAATAAAAAATAAAAATATTAATAATTTTAGTTTACAGTACAGCTGCCTTTATTTTATTTTTCACATTTTTCAATAAACTAGGGCTTTTATTTTGATGGAAAACCACATGGAAAACTTTAAAGCCTTTTTTGTTGAACAACTAAGTATGTTCTTTTATTTATTTATATATTTATTTAAATTGCAGCCTTTTTGATTTGATAAATTAAAAAAAAAAAGTCATTTAGCTTTTTTGTTAAAATAATTATAAACCGTATTCTTTTCTCTCTCTTTTTGGGAAAATAGGATATGCTTTTGGTAAAAAAATAAAAATAATAATAATATTCCATTGTACATTTATTATAATTAAATAAATATTAATATTTTTAATAAATATTAAAATGTAAAATATACAAATGTATATAGTATATTGTATCTATTATTGTAATATTTTTTTATATTTTTACATATTTTAGTGTCACTCCCACATGCCACAATAATGTACATGTGAAAATGTCATTTTGTTCCCTGTAGGTATCCAAAACCCCACTGTACCCCTCCCTAAACCTCTTCCTTAGATAAAAAATCTGAGTTTGTCTCCTAACAGTGAGATACAGGTTATCACTGCCAAACTTTACCGCTTTATCCACACACAGGGACCAGACTTACACCTGGCCCCTTGTAAATAGTCTTATCTGCTAAGCAAAAGTTAGCTCAGCACCGTGCTCTGAATTAAGATGGGCGATGGTGACAGGATCTCTACAATGTGTAGAACTGAGAAAATACAACTGGGCCTTGTTTAGGAGAGCTCAATGTTTGCATATCGAGACCGAAACAACATGAAAGGATCCATTTTGCCACTCAGTACCATGGCAGTTTCTGACCTAGTTTCCCAAAGCCAACGCGCCCCATGTTAAGACGATCAAAATCTGCCGGTTAAAATGTATGTGTGGGATTCTCCATTTAAAAAATACATGGTAAACTCCCACCGCAGGGCGAACGTGCGATGTCAAAGTCTGTTTACGTTCACACCATCAAACACTTCCTACTGTGTTTCCAAGGTGTGACATCATTCTCACGTACTTAAACTTTGCATGCCTAGACTCATCTGTTGCCCTTAGAGAAGAGTGAATGTCACAAGACAGACAGTCGGCTTTAATTAAACCCAGAGGGAAATGTATTAATTACTGCAAAGCGCCTGTGACTGCGGGTGAGGTGTCTTGGGTCTGCATATGATTAGAATGCTGATTATGATGTACTGTGGAGGATTCCATCATACTCAACTGTCCGAATCACTCATTCATATATTTAACACAAGCTGATTCTAGTTTTGCTTTAATGGCTTTAGTACTATTCTCACAATTTAAAAAGTGCTACATTCACAGTTCAAAACTTCAAACTGATTTGTTCTATTTATTCAAAACCTGCTTCCATAAGCATAAAACGTTCCTTTTACACAACAATTATGTCCAATCATAAGATTATTGTAACAGGTAATGAGAGCATTTGATTTAATCACCAAAAAAATGATGATCTGTCAATTTAGTCATTTTCACAATCATTTAGTTCAATAGCAAATTATGCAAGATCAAATTACCTTTAGAAATGCTGAATGTAGAAATCACAATACTTAATATAAATCAAATAGTATATAATAATAATAAAAATATAA
>NW_015548184.1:3083423-3110324 GCF_001515605.1 Sinocyclocheilus anshuiensis
TTAATTATAAATTGTTTTTCCTGTGCTAAACACTTTTTAAATTTATTATATATTATTTAATATAATTTTATATGATTTATATAATATTATTTTACATTATATTATATAATACACGCAATTATCATTGTATTGCAAATGTACTGCTACATTTGTGGATGTCTACTCATAAAGATTAAGGACAGCCGGCCCTCTCTGTAAATTCTTATTCCTCTGGTAGTCTTTGACCTTCCGTTCAAACTGGTGTAGATTATAGTGCTTGGATCACATTCCCCCTGAGATATGCTTTTTACAAGCCTCTCTTATCCAGGTCCCCTGTGTTTTACTTCATCGCTGAGAACCTTACCTAATTTTTATCTGTTTCATTGTGTCATCGGCATCCTATCTCTCCTCACATCGAAGTTCTTGCGATCCATCTGTCTCTTTCACTGACTTACCACTGGTGTCTGCCTAATCCAATTACTAGTTCTGCACTTTCTTGCCTCCCTCTGCTTGTTTTGATCTAGTTTCAACAATGGCTCTCAATAAAAGACCCTTCCCAGCAGGCAATGCACATCTCTCTGACACTTCCCGTTCGGGATGGGCTACATTTCAAAGAACTCATTGATTGTCGGGATTGATTCGTTTCAGGCAGGGCCAAACTCCTAATCACTTCGGTTTCATCGGTTGACACGGACAGAATAAGACATCGAGAGACGAGACCTGCTGATGCTTGCTTATAGATCAGACTCTTTACCTTTCTTATTGCACCTGCTTGTTCTGACTGGACAACGTTGATTTGCATGTGACCACACGTAGTGATTGCATCCGTGCCAGGGGAATTCTATTCATTCCCTGCAGCAACCCATCGACAAAATTTGAATATGGCTACATATTCCCGGTAGCTCCTGATTTGATGATATCAACACATTTTACATGTGAAACGTTCTCCAAATTTGTATAAAACTACAAATAAAACAAGGAAAAAATAAAGAGCATGCTGCAATGTGGGCTGTCATTCCAGCTGCCAGAAGGAAGGTATACAAGATGGATGGGTTTGTTATGGGTGATTATTATTATTATTATTATTATTATTACTACTACTACTTTTTTATTATTATTTTTAAATAATAATATATATGGAATATGAAATGCTGAAATAAAATTGTTATACTTTTATTTTAAGAATTTTAATAACAAATACCTCATTTATTCAATAAATAATATTTATATAATGATATATAATATAATAATATTGATAATATTGATATATAATAAGATCATAATTGGCAAAGTGTGCACAAGTAATAATAATAATAATAATTTTATTATTATTATTATTTATTTAAAACAATAATAAAATATTATATATATTTAAAAACAAAAATTAAATATAATATTTTATATTTTTTCTTTATAAAAACTCAGTTTTGATTTTTCTTTAGATTACAGTGTAGCAAAAGTTACTTAGTAAGCATTAAATCTGCATTTTTGTAGTTTTGTGAAAACGTACCATTTGCGAATAGTACAAAAGGAAATGTTTTTATTAGATCTGTTGATTGTTATTTTTTTCACTTACTCTGCACATTTTTTTACTTTATTTTTAATAAAATAAATTATTATAATAAAAATCATTATTATTGTCATAATAATAATAATGGGATATTAAATAATATTTTTTGTATTATTATTATTATTATTATTATTATTATATTGACAAGGTTGTCGGTAGATTTGATGAAATACAAACGCATGTGCTGATAACAACACATCTTACACTTGAAACTTTTCCCAAATAAAACTTTTCCCCATTTTTTTTTAACAAAACTACAAGTAAAACAAAAAATAAATAAATAAACAGCATGCTGCGATGGGGGCCGTCCTTCCAGCTGTCACTCTGATGAGGCCAGTAGGAGGCCATCCGAGATGGACAGGTCCACGGTGTGAAACGGTTTGTGACACAGTGTGAAATAAACTGGCAGAATAAGAATGGGCAATGCTGGGCAGACTTACCACGCAGGAGATCAGAGGTGGAGTGTGGCGATGCGTGAGCGCGGAACAGCTGCCAATCAAAGTCATCCTCCTCCCCTTGGCTGAACTCGCACAGGCTGGGGTCGGAGTCCTCATCAAACGTGCAGCCTGCTGCAGAGAAGCAAAACAACTTAACGGTCTTGATGCAAGTCCATGACTTCCTCTCATTAAAAACCTTAAACGGCCTGGGATATGTGCTTCCTGTTTAACCTGACAAGTCTCTACATGAATTATTAAAAGCGTCTGGTTGTATATTTAAAAGCCTCCGGGGCAATAACATTTCATTTGGACAACATTTGATCCACAATTTGTTGACACTAAAATGTGCATTACAATACGACTCCTCAACCCTCTGGGGAGGTTAATGTGGCTGCAGGCAGACGTACGAGGACCCCCTGGCCCAGCAGCCTAATTAAGCAGCCGTGTGTTATTTGGGGCTCTGTTTCATCATGCAAACCCCTGTGATCTGATTTCTGTTTGTGCAGAGTGAGAAGTGCCAGACTGCACACCCACATATACATTATTTCCAACACCGGCTCTTTAGCCAGACAGCATTCGCCAAAGCAATCATGCCTCTTTTCAAGACACACCGCTCTCACGCACGACATCTCCAAGGACACACACATCCCCATCACCTCCACCATTCAATCATCAATACTGCCTGAAAATTTACAACACAAACACTGCAACAGACCAATTTATCAGCAACGACTGTGGAAGATAACTGGGCATGCTTAATAGTTGCGAATACACTGCCAGCCTTGTCATTATTACTTATTACTAAAATTATTTTAATAAAAGTATTTTATGAACTATTTATTTATTCATTCATTCATTCATTCACAGTACATAAATTGATACTTTGAATTGAATAGAATAACAAAAAAAGTATACTAACAATGATATGGACAAACTTAAAAATGATATCAGTAGTTGTTGCAATTATTAAATATTAACAGATATGGACACAATTATTAACAGACACAATAATAATAATAATAATAATAATAATAATTAGTTGCAAAATCTACTGTCAGCCTTATCAGTATTAATCATAATTGAATATTTTATAAAGGTATTCTAAATTACTTTTTATTTTGTGCTTTTTACTTTCTTTTCATTTTTAATATATTTACTACTACTACTACTAATTATAATAATAACAATAAATATGGGATATGAAATAAATACTGTTAACATTGACAAGGCTGTCGGTAGATGTTGCCGTAGTAATCAGCAAAGCAGGAACAGTTATAATTTTAGTAATAATATCAAAATTATTTAAAGGGGTCATATGATGCTATTTTAAAGATAATTATTTTGTGTATTTGGTGTAACAAAATGTATATGTTGACATGCTTTAATGTTCAAAAAACACATTATTTTTCAAATACTGTACATTATTGTAGGTCCTAAATTAGGGCTGTCAAACAGTTCATTGCAGTTAATCGCATCTAAAATTAAAATGTGTTTACATAATGTTGTATTATTAAAATGTGTGTGTACTGTGTATATTTATTATATAAATGCACACGCATGCACGCATGCAGAAAAATATTCATATATATATATATATATATATGTGTGTGTGTGTAAACAAATATTTTTAATATATATACATGTGTGTGTGTATATATGTATACATATAATAAATATACACAGTACACACATATATTATGTAAAAACAAACTTTTATTTTGGATGCGATTAATTGCAATTAATGCAAGTAAACTGAAAGTGATCACCCTTCAAAAACAGTTCACGAAAGTTCACAAACTTCCTGTTAGGCCTTGAATACAGGGTCAACTAATACTTTAATCTTTCTGTAACTATTCCCAACTATTATTCTAATCCATCAGGGACTTCCTAAACTTCTCAGCCTGCAACTAATTTCAGTTCCGCATTACATTTAATACGCAGCACATTTGTGACCTGAGGGCAGCAGCTTAATGTGCCACAGCCTGAGCACCTCGCCACATCTGCTGTGGTCCTTCACATTAGCCGTGTAGGGTGAGAAAGAGCAGGCAGCGGCGGGCAGTCCACAAATCCCAGTCACATGCTGCTGACTGTGGCTTTGACAATAACTATGACATCAAGGTGACCCTCATAGCTGACTGCCTCATTACTGCCACCTCTGGGCCTGCCCCAACAACAGACAAATGGGGATAGTTTTACATCTGGCTAGTACAACAAATTGGTTGCTTGTATTTTTTATTTCAAAAGAATCTGTGCTTGCATAATAGACATTTCTCTGTCCTTAAGTATAAGTTTTATTGTAACCGACATAAGTTATTATTAAATACCGTGAAACACTTTTTTTGAAAGGCATTAATACTTTTATTCAGCATGGACCTATTAAATTTATTTAAAGTGGCAGTGAAGGCATTTATAATGTTATAAAATAATTCTATTTTAAATAAATGCAGCTTTGAACTTTCTATTCATCAAAGAATCCTAAAACAAATGTATCAGTTTCCACAAAAATATAAAGCAGCACAACTGTTTTTAACATTGGTAATAAGAAATGTCTTAAGCACCAAAATTCAAAATGCTGGGTAGATACAGAGATAGCTTTACATTATGTAAGATTAAGACAAAATTCAAAACAGTAACAAATTATAAATATTGTGAAATTATATTCACAACTGGATACCTTTGCTGTTACATCACTTAGTAATTGTAAGTAGGGATGCACCGATCCGATATTCATATCGGGTATCGGCTCCGATAGTGCCATTTTTCTCGGATCGGGTATCGGTCAGAAAGAGCCGATCCAAATCCGAGAATTTTTTTTTTTCCGATTGTGCGAATTATTCTGTGTTACTTCTGAAGCCATACGATAGCTTAATGTGAGCTACATATGAATATTTAAGTCCTTACATTAAAGTTCACACAAACTCTTTTCTCCGCTGTGGCTGTCAGTCATTCGTTCAGCCTTTAAAGTTTAAACCCTGGTCGCGTTCGGTTACAGCAGTCAGCTCGGTAAAGCTCTCTCCAAGATCATTCTGTGTTCCCATTATACTTGATTTGTAAATACATGTCTATGATTTTGCAAAAAGGACTTTATCTTCTTGCCGGAGTTTAATGTTGTTTTGTTACTTGCTACCGGGTGTCTGTGAGAACAAAATCCAGTAGCTCATTAATCCTTAGTGCGTTTTTATGTTTTTCTTATTAGTAGAATTCGTATAATAATAATAATATCTTGTCAGTGTTATTGTTCGTTTTTTTTTACAGAAACACTGAATGACCAAAAAAAGCACCAGCACCAGTCCTAAGTTCATGGTTACCAAGTTTTACAACACTTTTATTTGTTCCCCACAAAATATTGTTTTTTCACTAAATGTTTGGATTTCTAAAATTATTGTGCACTGATTTTTTCTAGAATAACTTTTGCTGCCGAATTATCCACTAACCTAGTTTATGATACATTTTTGTCATAGATTATAAATATACATAGGCCTATATTTTTTCATATTTGTTTATTTTATTTTTCTTTATAATGAAGTAGTCTGTATCTAGTAGATTGTGAAAGAATGATTATCAGTTCCACACACAGAGATATATAAATTCTACATTTATTTAAATGAGGGAAAAAAACTTCACTGGTATCGGATCGGAATCGGTATCGGCCAATACCGGACCCTAGGTATCGGAATCGGTATCGGAAGCAAAAAAGGCGGATCGGAGCATCCCTAATTGTAAGCAACCTACAGTTACAGTATACCAATACCAGAAGTGTCAAAACAAAATCCTTGCCATTATAATCAATCCATGACTCACAAGTCTGAATCAGAGAAACGACTAACACTTACTAAACTACAAGCACCAAAAATACTGTTTGGCATATAGTTAGGTGTCATTAGGTCTCACACAACTCAAAAACACTAAAAGAACCATTAATGGAATACTTAAAGAATCAGAATCACATAATTGTTGACTGGAATCTGACTCAGAACCAGAATCATTACATCCCTTGCAAATACGATCCCTATTACTCATGTGAGCCAGAACAAAAGACGGCGAGAATCTTCCCAGAGCTTTTGTCCCAGTAGGTTTCATTTACGCCTTTCGCTAACAGCTCAGCACAGGGATCCGTTTCTGTAGGAGCGGGAAAAGATACCAAAGCTGACAAACTGAGACCTTATTTAGGCAATTACTTCTCTCCTACCAAAGCCAAAGACATTTGAGACGTTCTCAGAAGATCCTGAGAGAAACGTGGAACGCCCAGCTTTTCTTTCCATCAGTACACATCATCTTAAAGCCAAGCACAAACGATTTACCATCATGACTGAACAACAATCAAGTCCTCCTCTCTGCTCCCCCAAACCCCTCACCTCAGCCGCGTCATGACTGCCTCCAATAAGTAATTACAATATAATCTGGCACAGCAAACACAACACAGAGAAAACATCAGGCTTGAGCCACTGCCAGGGTTGAAAGCCCCTTGGCTAGAGAGCATGAAGGCTTTTGTGTGTGCAGGCTCATCCGCTTGTTTTGTTTATTAATGTGAACAAGTTCCCTTTGGAGAGTTAGGCTGTTATTAGCCTTCATTAAAATTTCGAAGAATTGGCTTGTCTGAGCCCTCTAAGGACATACCAATGAATCCTGACTCATTCAGGCTATCAATAGCTTCAAATATGTGAATGAAGAATCAGGTTAATTTCAAACCTGTTCTTTTTTTTTCAATATGCTTTTAACCAATTTACTGTCAACAGATGGTATTACTCAGAGAATGTTCTGTTGCTGATTGCATGACAGTATATCTTGTAGCAGACAGATAGGGCTTAATTAATTTACTTAACAAAATAACATTTTAATGAAATATATGTTTTAAATACTATGTACAATACTATGTACGATCCTGTGATTATTGCTGGGGATTTTCAGTGATTTTTCCTGTATCTTAATGACTAAGTCACTGATTCATTCAGCTATCGGATTAATTTGAAACACTGAATCATTTCAGAAACAAATTAAGTAACTCTTTAAGAGTGACTCAGTGAATCATCATTTAAAAATACTGGTTCATACAGGAAGTGACTGTCTAAATGTGAGTCATTGGATTGTTCACTCAAATGATTAGTTCAAAAGGAAAAAAGTTCAAAATTGAATCATTCAAGAAATGACTATTAAAAAGTATAATAGTAGGGAAGCATGCGATTTCAGATGTAGTCACTGAATCACTTAACCAACCGAAACACCGGTGTTGCGCAAAGATCCACAACAGTTTAATTTGCGCTGACTTCGCTGAAACTATTTAGGCAATGCCAAAATAGATAGTAACTTGCAATTCAGTGTCTAAAATAAGTTAACGAATATTAATTTCTAGTTTATTAAACTGCTTTCTAAAAGCATGACTGAATCCCAGTATTCTTACCTTATTGCAAAATGGATCAACAAAGGGAATAAAATATTTTTAAAGCTACAGAAAAGAGAGAACTATGCCAGAGAAAAAAATCTCTGGCATAGTTTTTCCTATTTTAGCATCAAACAGACAGTATTATCATGTTTTGCTTTGGGAACACCAAAAACTTTTTTGCTAAAGATGGAACTACACCTCAACTGAAACCCAAAAGCAATGATGCAGATCAAATAAATAAATCTGACGCCATGGATCTGCTGAAAAAAGTACAGATTTAATCTGTACCACAAAATGTTGTGTCTTCAGAGGGTGTAAGAATCTGCTTGCTAGCTAGCTGGGGTTCTACTACTGAGAAAAGAGCAGGGACAAGACAAATAGGATGTTGTCAGAGGATCAGGGGAATGTCTCAGATTTATCTAGAGCAGTAATGTTAGAGAGAGGCAATTTGTTTAACAATGCTTCCAGGTTAGCACTACCTTGCCAAGGGATATTTAAAGTGTGTCCCACTTTGAAATGTGCATCCTATTTGAACCTCAACTTGCCTTCTTGCCTTATTTTTTCATAAATTAGATTCTTCTCTCCAGACATGTTCTCATGAGGTTTGTGACATCCCTCACCACCTCATCCTTAAATTGAGTTTGTGTGCCATACTTTGAGGCCTAGCTTTAGCATTAGCAGCAAATTCCTGAAGTGTAAAATAAATCAATAAATCAACAGAGTAAAATGTTGATCCAGGAAGTGGTATATGTCTGTGTAAGCTTTGGAGGCATTGATGGAAGCGATTTACTGGATTTATGCTTTGATAATCGTACTGAATCATATCCAGATGTAGTTTTTGATAAAAATTTGATTTTCTCACCTTTTTGCTAAAAATTATGCATTTTTTATTAAACCTACCATACAAAAAAAATGCTTTAAGCTAGAATAAAACATATTTTTTTGTTTAAAAGTAGAGGCTCTGATCTTTATTTTGTTGTATTGCATATTCAAATATTCATACAGCAAAATATACTGGAGGCCATCAAATTTTAGTGAATTAAAATCATTTAATTATTGTCCGTGCAGAGGCTACTCCCTTTTATTGATCTATGGCGCATTCATTTTGATTCTTTACACGTGTAATGATGTCCAGTGACTTGTTTGCATTATTTATGCATTATTTTATTTATTTGTAAGACTTTTTTTATGACTAAATTTGGTAATGGGAGAGTAAAATTATTTTTAAAACGTACGCCGTTCAAACTAGGCTACTTATGTTGACGTGTTTGGGATGTGGCTTTTAATGATGAGACCTTTTTTGTAATCAGGCTCTCAAAAAGTATTTAAAAATTTGGATATAGATTTATTGGCAAACATATGGTGTATTGCATATTCAAATATTCATACAGCAAAACATACTGGAGGACATCAAATTTTAGTGAAAATCATCGAAATCGCTGGCGGTGGCTGGCAACTTTTTTCAAAAATGCTGGCGGGGAAAGAGTTTGAAATGGAGTTCTTGTGCCACACTTTGAGACCTACCTTTAATACTAGTGGAAAATTCCTGAAGTGTAAAATAAATAAATAAATACATATTGGTGAACAAAATTACAAAAGATGGACTTTATTCACCTGCATGTTTTAGCAAAAAAGATTTATATACAGTAATTATATTTATATATTTATTTTTATTTGATAAATGATATATTTCTGAGGCAAAATTGTAAGATAATTTGACCTGTTTTCAGAGAATTTGTTGAATTTTATTGAAGTGTATTTTTCTAAATGCCTTTTTTATTATAGCATAACATTTATGGAGGTTTATGCTTAAAACAAGAAAAAAAATAATTGGCCATATATTTTCTGTGAAAAAAATATATTTTTTTTTGTCTTTCTTGTTTTAAAGATGTTACCAGAAAACAAGCGCGCTGGTAGCTACTATGTTATACAGACAAAACACTTGACAGCGAAGCGTGTGTAATATTGTGAGACACTTTAGTATGACATGAAAATTCAACAGATGCAATGAAGTCATACTGCATGACAGTAAACCAAAATCAAAACGACTGCATCCCAAATGCAGTTTAGCACATCATCCACATCTTTTTATACACACACATAGCTGCAGGCATCCACACTGTGACTGTGTAACATTCTGTTTGTGGTCAGTTGTCGCCTGCCACCAATGGTTAACACAATCTCAACTGCCATACCGTATGTGGTACGAAAAGGTGAGTTTTCTATATTTTCCTGAAAAGTTTTCCTGTTAAAAACAGCTCTCTGTAGCTGAAAAATTATTTGTTGTCATTTACAGCCAAACATGATGATCCTCTTGCTGAGCTAACTCCTTTTTAACCAAGGCTAAGTAATTTATGAGATTTGAAATTAATTAGTTTCTTTGCCTCTCTCCTCGAAGAGCACTAGCTCTTTGATTAACACCTCGTGAGTATACTGAGAGAAGACGCCACTCCATACGAACTACTTTCGCCAGCCGTTGAAACCCGCTCCTGCGTTAATCAGACATTCCCTCACTGCTTAGGCACGTGGCTGGATGCGCCGCGGCTGTCTGGGCCTCAGCCTAGCTCCTCCGCTAGCCTCATTAGCATCCTGCCGCACTGCCCCAACCAAGCATCAAGACAAAGACAAACCTTGTTTGTGTTGAGCAGGGAAGTCTCTCACCACTCTACTGCAAGGCCATTCATCCTTTCTTAGCACTCACAATGAATGCAATTAATTTCCTACCCCTGGATTTAATGAGGGAGTGCAAACTCGCACAGTGGCAGCCATACAGAGTGGAGGAAGTATCACAGATTCTTTCCACAATGTATGCAACAATGAGCCAAAGATGGATGTGCTACTGTAGACTAGCACTTTGTGAAAAATACAATGGTCTTATTGGGTGCAAGGAACTGGAATGGCTGATGCACTGAATCCCGAACATACCTCATGTATGGCCACAATGCTACACTAAACTTGCGAGCAGCAATGCAATCCAAGAACTGGCCCAAAATATAATAAAAATACTAATTAAGCCAAAAACTCATTCAATCAATTTTTTCAAGGTTGTTATTGTTAACTAAAACTGCAGTAAAGCTTTTAAAAATTGTAATTTCAGTCATTCAGAGCTGAAATAAATATAATAATAAAATATAAATAATATAATAGTAAAAAATGAAAAACTCAAATAAATTCAAATGCTTTGAATTCAAATAAGTTTGAGAGCTAAAATTACTAAAACTGAATAGAAACTAATTAAAACTAATAAAAATGACAGAAGCAAAACATACTACAATTTAAACTTGAATTTATAATACTATATATAATTAAAATATAAAAATAAAATCTCATTCAAAATATTGATAAATATTATAATAGTATATACTGTGAATTATACTGAAATGATACGGATTCATTTATTTATTGATTTAACCAATTCATAAGAGTCATTCATTCAGGAATCAATTGTCATGTTGGATTTTTTATTCACTCTTCAGAACCAGCTCATGAGAATCATTTTGGTCTACAATGGTCACATCTTATGTTTTTGATTCAGTGGCTCAAAAACTGTTCATGATGCATGATTTAGTTTTACTAAAAAGAACCAGCTCAAAAAAAAAAAAACATTTTTCAGGGAATCAGAATACACTGACCATGCTGTATGATTTTGATTCACTTAAAAAAAAACTGACGTTTTTTTTTTTTTTAAGTATTATCTCAAAAGATTAATTTATTGGCCAAGTTGATTCCACTGGTTGCACTCTACGATTACGATTTGCAAAAAGGAAACCAGCTCAAAAGATTCACTCATTCGAGAATCAGACTACAGTGGTCATGCTTCATCACCATGCATCTGTCATGCTGAGGGTTATAACAAACATGTATGAAGAAGTCAACTTGCAAAAGTTGCAAAAACTTGCAAAAGTAGCAAAAACAGAATAAGTCCAATTAACCAGAGAACGACGAGGGCATATTACCTCATTACCTCACCCATAGTAACATTTAATGACAAGGATAAACTTAAAATGCAAGGATTTTTAAGGTCACCATCTAAAAATGTTAACAGAAAAATTCCAGAATGCCGTTACAGAAACAGGTTAACACCTGAGGCTAAGTGGAAGTAGGCACTCCTGAGACAGTCATCACCAAATCCAAATGAGAAGTCTGTCTGGCAGCGCATTCACAGACTTTACAGAGTAACTGCCCAGACCGACCATAGGAATACTAAATAAGAAGATGCAGCATTTGGATCTCATTGGCTGGAGCCCAGATTGGGCAGAGCTCATCCTTGCACCTGCAGCACTTCCTGTGTCAATACAGCTGCTGCAGGTCAATAGCTGTGGATTGAGACCTACTGAACTCTCAGTCACAGGAAGCGGCTGCAAGTCGTAATATTCTGAGCAAGAACAGCCAGTTTAGAACTTAAAGCCAGAAGTATAGCTTGTAGAATGAAAGCCTGTCTGGAGGTTAATAGACTTTTTCAAAAAGCGGTTTTGTTACATTTTCATATCAGTGGGTTTACTAACGTTTTATTGAATTCTCAGCTTGCAAGTGCACCTGTAATAAAATTTACTTGAAGTTTCTTTGCAAAGACTTGTCCTCTTAAAGGCTAATTTGTCAAGTGTGACATTTTGCGTTCAAAGTAGCTCTTTCTAATAGGCATCTGCGGGTATCTGGACTGGTGTGAAATTACGCTCATGTCACACAGTGACTAGTGTATTTATTCTTTCCCGTCCCCTACTATGCTAATCTTTTGTCTCTGATATTGCACTCCACCTAGGAGTGCAGCGACTTTGATAAATGACAATATATTATTTAAAAACACCATAATGCAGGAAGCTGTGGATACCAATGTTCTGCCAAGATGCTTTCTTTTAAAACATAAGGTTAAACAATTTACAACATTGTTTCTCAATCCCAACACTTACAACACTGCACGTTTTAGGATTCCTCCCTTATTTATGATGCATGCCATAATTAGAATTTCTTGTTATGGGATTCTACATGACCTGAATGTGGCGTTTCAGATTAGTTAGGCCCCTAAAATGTGCAGTGCTGGAGGGCTGCCAGGAGCAGGATTGAGAAGACCTGCTGTAGAATGGTCTGTAAGATGCTTCAGTCGATGGGATGCCAATCAGATGAGCGCTTGAGGCCTCGCTCCTATGAAACAAACACAAACTTTAGCTGGAAAAATCTTGGAGCATGCAATTCACCAAATATGCTGATGCAAAAAGGGATTTATGAATCTTATGACACACAAAGGGGGTAAAAACTAGAAAAGTCTGGTAAGGCAGAAATGGATGAAATTCAACACTACTATTGCTCCTTACAGAAGTAGTTAAATTGATTTTGCTTTCTGTGATTAATTTAATCAAAATCTGAAAAAAAGTTTTTTATGCTAAAAGACCAACGTTATTCGAAAATAGTTCTCAGCTTGTTCTTTTGAACTTTCTATTCAAAGAATCTTGAAAAAAATGTAGTACAAAAAAAAAAAAAAAAAAACTTTAAGCCGCACTGTTTTCAACATTAACAATAAAAAGAAATGTGTCTTGAGCACCAAATCAGCATATTAGAATGATTTCTGAAGGATTATGTGACACTGAAGACTGGAGTAACAATGTTGAAAATTCAAGTTTGCCATCACATGAATAAATGACATTTTAAAATATTTAAAAAGGAAACAGTTACTTTAAATTGTGATAATATCTCACAATATTACTGCTTTTATGGTCTTATTCACAAAATGAATGCAGCCTTGGTGAGCATAAAAGACCAAAACATAAATAAAATTACAGACACACTTTTGAACAGCAGTTTAATTATTTAAAACATAACTGATTTCTTATATCATTTACATTTGCATATATTAATTTGTTCACATTTATCCACTTTCTTTTCTTTTTTTTTTTCCTTTTTTATTCTGGTACCTGCTAATAACAAGTCAGTTTTATAGCAATAAATAACTAGATCTAGTTATACCTATGTTACTTTAGCAAAAACTATAGTTTCCATGGTAAATTTCTGTATAAAGGAAAACGAAATATTTTATGGTAAATCCTATTAAGCAACATTAATAAGTGTGATTACAATATCAAGGGAAATAATCAACATTTATGTAACTGTGCAGCCCTAGGTCTGCATAATGGTAACTGATGTCTTACAGAGACACATTCATAGTGTTTGCGAGTGTCAGTTTGAAAACTAGAGAGATGACATCACTCTGAGCATATGTGCTACAGTAGATCACAGCAATCTTCAAGTCAGTGGGGGCCACAGCATTCAATCTATCAGTTTCTACCAAGAGAACAAGTGAAAGGTTTCTCAGTGGAAAATTAAACTAATTAGAAATGGAGAAAGGGAGAGAGAAGTGGGGAGAAAAGTCCGCCTTTTGAGAAGCCACAGAAACATTTTCTGTGAGTAGAGTCCGTCTGATGTTTGGCAAAATTGGCCACATCGATGCCAGAGTGGGTTCTTAGATATTCTGAGTGGTTTACAGCTAAGTGCCAGGATGTTCTCCATGGTTTCTAGTCAAAATAGCCTATCTTATAGTCTCAGTATTTACAATAGGTCCCTCCTTGAATGTCTATGCTTTGTTTTATCTTCTTTCTTATCTTCTTTGTTTTATCTCTATTGTATCTTGGAACAATAGATGGAACAAGATGGTGGCGCGCATAGACGCTGCGGCTCAATGCTCTCTCTTGCGGTGCTCTATTAAGTTGTTTGTGTTTATATTGTTATCTGTCCTGACGTTTTCATGTCGAGAAAAGAACATTACCTGTACAATGACAATAAAGTCATTCATTCATTCATTCATCTTCCACCTGGTGAAAATCTTAAGTTATATCACTTAAAAAATACCACTCTTCAACGAAATGAACTTTTGTATTGACATTCTCACAGTAGAAAGACCTGTCAATTAGCATGAAATGTCTATTTTGGTCTCTAAACATAAATGACCTGAACTCAAGTCTCCACAGTGTTACCTCACACTCCAAGGGCCCCCAGTCATCTTTCCTTGAGTCATTGGTGGGTGGATGCAAACAAGACAGTATTTTAATTTTAATACATTTTTTAAACATATTTTTATGCATGCATTCACAAAGAACACCCACGGAAACACACTAGACGAGAGGAAATCGCTAGCAACGCTCTCCAGGATCCAAACAGAGCCATGGAGATGGACAGATGGAGATATGGAACAGTCACGCTTCTCGCTGGAGAATCAGTCACAGCGAAACCAAATAAGCAGCTGCTAGCTAAACACACACACATCCCAAAGCAACATTGCTTTCTCTCCATTTCACACACACACATACACAGACACACACACCTCTAGTCTCTGTTCTCACAGTAGTAAGTCATTTCCACATACGATACTGGTTTTGTTTCCAACTGTTATTATGCAAGTCTACAGGATTGGTGTTATTGTTTGCAGTTGCAGCAAGACTAATGGTATGCCACCAGCAAAATGACAAATCACACTTTCAAGTGAGAAAAATAACATTTGATGATGCTGAGGACAACAATGGTGAGGTGAGAGGAGATGAAGGAATTAAAAAAGAACAGGGGAACAATGACATACCAGTTGGGTCTGATTTGTGATTTAACATATGCTGGTTTTATGGCTGGTTAGCATGATCCAGTTAGCCCCTGATGGTAGATACGGTTACTGGTGTCAAAGCCATCTTTTTCCATTTAAAACCACTAAAAAGAAGCCATCTGGCTCATTCAGGCATTTATTTATCAAAAATACAATACAGTAATATTGTGAAATATTATTACAATTTAAATATGTATTACAGTGTGTATATATATATATATATATACATACAAAGAACCCGGTTCTTGATGCGCTATCTGAAAGCTATCCTCTTCATAAAAGCCAGAGACATGGCGACCTCAAAAGGAGGAAACACATCAAACTAACAAAACACCTTAAAGACCGAAACCCGGATCAAATCAAGCAGGTAAGTTTCAATAAAATTTTTTATATTTAGAGCTCCTGTTATGAATATTATTCCATATTTTAATTTGAATGTCGGATTGAAACAAACATCGCCGTTAGCGTAGTTAATCGTTAGCATAAGTGTGGCTAACGCTAATATAATGAGCATTAGAGTTAAGTTTCTTTGTTAACTATTTAATGCTCCTATAACTTTTATTAGTGTAAAAAAACAGGAGGACATAATGTTATTTAGGCTACTATTTTTACACACCAGAGGCTTTTAAATGAACTGTGTATCCAAAATATGCGTGTTACAGAATGTACAAATGTATGGTTAACAGTGTTTATGTCATATCAGTCCATCAGAAAAACAGTTCTGGGCTTTATTTTTATTTTTTTAGCAAGTTAGTTGTTATTCTTGGCTGGATAACTCTAGCAGGTTTTAAAAGCCCTTTAAAATTAAATACGAACACAGTTTGGATTAAATAAAAGTACAGTCAAATTTTATCTCCCGTATAGACTTTACAATGACTTCATGTAATTATCTAACATCAACTTACAGTGGGTGAACAATATATTTTTACAACATTAATGTTTGTGAATGTTATTTAATACAAACACTTGACCACTCATGTTTGTTCATTGTGCATTAAATAATTTTAACAGACTGAACTTGTGATTTATGTATTAGTAAATTTTGAAATTAACCCTAAGAAGAAGAATTGCTATATAACTATTGTTTATTATTAGGTCATGTTATCTAACAAATGGAATCTTATTGTAAAGTGTTTTTAATACTTCAGTTGCCATCTATTGGATATACACTTAATATATGTAATCTTATCTAAATTTATTATAAAAGCTGAGGTTTGTTATTTACTGAAAAGTTATATTTTAGCTGGTGTCAATGATCTAATGTTGCATTTGGTCAGACTCAGCCCATTGCTTTACTTAAGTGTATATTATATTCCTTTTACAGCTGCAGGCTGAGGAAGATCATGAAACACCCTAGCAAACTCTAAAACAGACAACAGTTGTTTTTCAGCGGCAGCAGAAATGTGACAAAAGCCCTATTCGCACAGGTTTAGTATTATCTGGGGACCTTGTGTGATTTTGAAATTACCCCCACATCTGAATTTCGTGTGGTGCATTCGTACGGGATAAGCGAACCCTGTGATTTTACTCGAATTTACTGACTTGTCTCCCGGATACCCGGATGTCAAGGCTTTGAGAGTCCCGTTCTATGGTCCAGATGGATTTAAAAAAAAAAAGAAACTAATATAATTTCGTGCGCTGTGCCATTTACATTTCACCAGGTTAAAATAATATCTCAAGCTTTATGCTTGATTTATTTGTAACACATTAACCTCAAAACCTTTTCAGCTTTCTCTTTCTGCACATTGTATGGTACGATATGATTACAGCACCCAGAATACTATCAAACACTCCAACGCAGCTCCATTCTTCGCGAAAGATGGATAAAAAGGCGCACAGCAAACAAAAACCTCAAAAAATGATATGCGACCCGCCAAATGCTGGCCGAATCACAGAGATGCCGATTCGCATGGGACTAATATTATCACAGGACCTCGGTGTTCGGCGAAATATGGTAGGTCTTTTGCGGGGGAATTTTTACATTACAAATTACAGACATGGCCGATTCGCACGGGATTAAGATCACAGACAACCTCCGCAATTATTACAAATAACTGGAGGTCACCAGGTAATACTAATCCCATGCGAATAGGGCTAAAAACTTTTGGGTTAAACTTGTTTACTCAAGTTTTCAAACTTTTATTACTTGTGAAAAAAATGTAACACAATTTTAAATAAGTATAAAGAACGGCATTGGTTTTGTACATTTTATTTTGGTTTAACGTTATTAATCAAAAATAATGTTGTTCAATTAGCATGTTTTTGTGTTTTGCTTTGGTACCGAGAACCATGGATTTTCACTGATATTGGTACAGAATACTGAAATTTTGGTTAAAACAGCATGTGTTTAAAATAAAACTCTTTTGTAACAATGTAAAAGTCGTTACTGTCACTTTTGATCAATTTAATGCATCCTTGCTGAATAAAGAAATTAATAGTATTAATTTCTTTTAAAAAACCTGATTCACAAGCTCACCTTATTCTGCAAAAACAGAAAAACTCTAGATGACCTGAACATGGCTGAACCTACAGACGCAACTGTGTTTACTTTACTTGACATGATTTCGCTGTGTAATGAGAGATGGGCAGTCCACTAAACATGATCCTCCTGAGGCCTCATCAGGTCAGTATTGAGACAATCATTCTAGTAAATGAGAGCAGAACAGACAAAGGTGTAGTACGTGGTTATACAGCTGACTAGATGCTGAGGGCTAGTAGACCTAACTAAAGGGCAAATTTAGCATGATATGCTCCTTCTGCACGCACTGTATTTTAAAATATTACTCTCACAGCAATGCCCCGATTATGCTTTGCTCAACTGAGAAATGTTTTTTTCTGTTATGTTTTATAGAGCATATCCTTTGACTGGATAAATGCCAGCTGGCCACGAATGTTATGTGAAAATGTTGCGTTAACAGCACAATGCTGCTGCTGAGGATACTGTTAGCAAGCTTTTCTATCCATCCTTTCACACCTCTCAAAACACCGAAAGCATTGCATTTTCTCTCACTGTAGCTGAATCTCACCGGGTCTTTTCAACCAAATAATAAATGCATTCACAATGAATAGATATGAGCCCTATGATGACATACAGTAGCCCAATAGAAAGCTTACTGTCTTATAGGTATTATTGCCTGATTACTGACAACTTTTACAATTAGACCTTAATTCTTAGCAAAGAAAAAAATCATAGCTAACAAGACTTAGTGGAGTTGTAAATCTAAGCTTCATCTCATATGAAGCTCAAATTAATTTTGATATAAAAGTATTTGTATAAATACTGTTTAAATCCAAATACCCTAAATACAGACAACAATAAGAGAATTGTTGACATACAGAAAAAATACAGAGCTCTAAAAGGACAGTGGATAGCACAACCAACATAGATAACTTGATAAGAAACATTTGGGTTCAAATTAAAATCTCTGACAGTTTGTGACATTGTTGAGATCTCTTCTAAAACTCAAGAAAAATAGGGCTTGAAATGGTGTAAAACCTGTGCTTCTTTTGATGTAACAATGCCCCCCCCCCCATCTCATCTTAATTACTAGCAATCTGTAGGTCAATTTAAATGCAAGTATAAACACTGGCTTCAAAACATTGTTATTTGCTTGAGTATTCCACCTGGCAACAAACAATGAGGTGAGTTTAGGGTGGGGCTACCTGTTTGACTTACCAATGGAAACCGAGGAACTGTCCAGAAAACCTGTTTGAAAACAATCACTTTAAGGGTGCTTTCACACCTGGCCCGTTGTTTCGGGACCTGGTGCATTTCCCCCCTTAGCTCGGTTCGTTTGGGCATATGTGAACACAGCAATCGCGCTCGGATCCGCGCCAAAACAATCGGTTCGAGATCGCCTGAACGAGGTGGTCTCGGCTCGATTTAAAATGAACTTTGGAGCAGTTCGTTTGTAGTGAGAAAGCAATCTGATCCAACAGACCAACGAACCAGGCTATATCACAATGTATAATGGGTAATTACGTAAGTTCCGTGAAAAGCATTAGCTTTGTTGTTTTGCTAATACCTCAAAATGAACCTGTGAATGTCTGTGGGTGAGCACGTCTTCGCCATTCAAAATCAAAGTGCACTTTTTCATTTTATAATGCCGTCTTATTGCAGCTACAAAATGACAGCTACAAAAAAAAACAAAAAAAACAATAAGTCCGCAAAGCTGTTGTCGTTGCATCCTGACGGATGACAGCCGTGACAGCTAAGTGGAATCCTGGAAAATAACCTGTGGAACTTTGACCAATGAGAGAACAGTTTACTCGCGCATGACTTGTATTAACAAATTTGGTCCGTTTAGAAACTTTGCCGTTTGAAAGCGAACCGCACCAAGAATAAAAAGCAACATCGTAATAATTTTAATCCCTGTTTGGAACAAAGCAATCGATCTACAGGCGCGAAAGCACCCTATCAATTCTTGGTGACAGAAAAGTCACAGAGTTTTCACACTTTTAATTCAATAGCAGGGTTAACACAGCTCTTTTCCTGGAGTTATGAAACTTTGCTCCAGAAAGGGGTTAGAACCGCATTTGCAGTGTCAAACTTGTACCATGTGAAATGATGCAGTGTTAGATCGTTATGACTAGATGCTTGGCAACAGACAGACAACCAATCGGATTGCTCATATTTATGTTCTTTGGACAGGAAAAACTGTCGTTTAAACAGCTGTTTTAGCTTTTGTGGGGAGAAATGTCAAATGAGGAGTGAAGAAGAGAATGTCTTATATTTACCTTTATAAAACTTTATAGTAATATAACCCAGGATTCTGTTTACCCAGGGTTTAGAATGACACAGGGTTAACTAGGTGTGAAAAGCCCGAAAGGATAAAGAGCAAATGTAAAAAAGATCAAATAGGAAGGCTTGTTCGACCCGGCAGTCTAGAAAACCTCACCAGTTTGAGCAATGAAGGAAACTCAACAGATTCAAGAGAAACAAACCAAGAGAAAACAGTCATGGAGGAATGTCAGGCTGGCAGCAGGGGGCAGTGTTTTAGGTCTACAGTGCCTGCAGAGCAGTACGGCGGGTGAGCCCACCACGACTCGCTGTTAAGAAGCTAATTAAAAGCACCACTAAGGTGAGGGTCGAGACACAGGCCTCAACTCGCTCCAGGACATGCATCTCAACTTCAAAGCTGCCGTGTTAGAAAGTCTACTTTCCGCTGATGCTGACAAGCAGGACCAAAATGCAATTCCCAAAATCCCGCCCCTGCACTTTTCATTTTCAGCTCCCCGCTATTGCTCTCCATCGTCTCACAGCTCATGGTTGTTTTTGAAAATACCACTGGATCACAGCGAGTTTTCACCACGCAAACCAAGCCACGGGACAACTCATGTGGTGTATCCGACATCGTGTCAGAAGCGACGAGCTGAAATAAAACGGAAGAAATTCAAACATCAGCAGCCTGGCATTTCTAGGGTTGTATTTCTAGGGTTTATTGGGTAATTAAAGTTCGAGCAGTGGCCATATGCTGCATGTGACTGGTAGTGGCTCTGCTACAGAACCTTGACAGGGAACAGGTGAAGGAGAACAGACTCGCTTGCCGAATGCGTTCCTTGCCATCTGCTCCTTGTTGTAAATAAAATTACTCATACATGACTTTAGCTTGGACATATTTCCCATTGCAAGGCACAACATACATTAGAGTGAAGCTTGATACATATTAAACGTAGATAAGCTGATGTTGTCTTCAAGTCACGGAGTGATTATAATTACACACAAGAACACCATAAAAAAGGCATAATTACCATTGGGAATTGTCCAAGTTGGAGGCGTGTCGGTTAAAGATGGATGATTTCGAAGCACTGCCTCGTGAAGCTTCGAAACCTTTGTGAATCTTTTGTTTTGAACCAGTGGCTCGGAGCATGTCTTAAAATGCCAAAGGCACATGATTTCAATAAACAAGGTTTTGTTACATCATAACATATTCAAAACATTTCAAAATATCAATGGTTCGCCGCAAGGGAGGATCTCAGTGAAACCATAAACCAGTGTATACATGTTTTTTTTTTTTACCTGATCTTGGATCCGTTTTATAATGTAGATGTTTTTAATGCCACAAAACAAGAAAGATTAGAAGTTAGAGTAGTTGTCTCTTATATTAAATCAAATGTTGCAAAACAATTGGTTCAGTAGATTCAGAGTTTCGAAGAGCTCTGCTTCTCCTGTCACTAGTAAAAGATTCATAACTGAAGAAAATTGTTATTAATCATAACTGTAAGTGTGAATGCTGAATGTACAGTTTATTTTTCATTTTATTTTTTTTCATTTTGTGGACCACTGATAAAGAACAGGGTCACACTTTATTTTAATGTCCACTTCTCATTATTAACAAACCATTAACTACGACTTTTGCCTCAAACTCCTAATTTGCTGCTTATTAATAGTTAGTAAGGTGGTTGAATATTTATGTGAATATTTATCATTATTTTACCATCATTATGTTCATGCATGTCATAATAGCATTGCTGATTCCATGAGTTTCCAAACTGGAAGTCCAACATCAAGTGATGTTCCACTGCACTTTTGCAAGTAAGAAATTGGAAATACAGACTTATTACGAGTTGAATGGAACATAGTATGGAAGTAGGAACTTCCCGGTGTGACTTGAAGGCAGTATTTGGAGCAGTTGAAACCCGTCTGCTACCCAAGTCTACCTTTACCTAGTCAGCAATCAGTCTAGCAATCTAGACTGAAAATATAAAGCTTGTTAGTGCCAATCAATGTCTCAACTCTTGGGTAACAAGCCATTCTAGATGCTACAGAGTTAGCTGCTGGGTTACAAAGAACGAGAGACTTAGTAGCCTAGCAAAACAAGGGCACTATCCCAAGCTTCTGCAACCATTCCAACTGACACTTTCCAGCAAGGACACGGCTAATCATCTCAACTCACCACTTTTCCCTTTTCATCTGAAGCCAGACCTTCTCTTCAGCTGCTAATCTGGATTTCAGTGCGGTGGAGTTGTGTCTCCCTTCTTGTATGCTGAACAAGGGAGATTTATACAATGACTTTAAAAAAAGCTGAACCTCTCTGGCCTATTTTTCACCACATTGTGCTCTGAGGTTGCCAATGAGCCAGTGACATCAGATTGTAGTAAGTGCTATAAGCTCCAAAGAAGGTGAAAAGATTACATGTTCCCTTTCTTCCGAAATCCTGAGATAATTAATCTTCGCCGGTCTCCTTTTTTTGACGAATGCTGTGGAGCGTATGCGTGACTTTTAAAAACAAGCACGAACAGATGATGATATACAGCAATGGCCTTCCACAGAGATAATGAGAAAGTCACTTCCTATTGCAAGCTGTGAAAAAGATAGTTTAATTACGCTGCCATTTTTAATTGAACATGAATTATTTAGAATCTGAGCATTAATGAAGTAGCACAAACATCATCCTGTAGACGACAAACCCTGTCATTTTACATGACTGCACAATATCATCTCACAGTCTCCAAAGATTCTCTTAGCATGTTGTAATTTTTTTTTTTAAACAATATAAAATGTAAATCTCTTCACTGGTACCACTGGTAACGCTTTACAATAATGTTATATTCATTAACATTAGGTAATACAATAGCTAACATTAAATAATTAATAATTCAACAAATGTATATATTTTGATTAATGTTAAAGGTGCAATAGGTGATTGTCTTCAGAAAATATTTTTGGTATGCTGGTTGAAAGTCTCTTCACATCCCGATAGCAATCATTAAGTTAAGTGGTCTAAATGTATTTGTCTGTATTTATATATTCTGTGGAAGGCGTAGGATCTCGGTCCGAGCGTTTTAATATGCTTTCTTACCTGCCTGTCATCGTATGTATTTGCATACCTCTGCGCACCCGGTTCACGCAGACAGGATACGTCATCAGCGCGTTCACGCACGCTGTGCAGACAGAGCGAGAATGGCAGACAAACATCAACAACCCGATCTTCCTTCCTGGAATTGTAGTACTTTTAGTGAATGACACATGATGTAGCCCAGCGGTTAATCCAGTCCTCGCACCAGCTCGTTAGAAGTGAGCTACGTGCATGAACTGTGTTCCGATTGATATGATCCCTACACAGTGTTCATTGCTCCCTACTCCCTGAGCGGGGGAAATCCGGTTAAGTTTACTTCACTTCGGAACATGGGCTGAAATTGGGAACCGCTGATGTAGCCTATTGTAGTAATGTTGTCTCTAATATATTCTGGTCTGTGAGCGTAAATGCGTTCAGGGGGCGTGGCTTTGGACGGCGATTGCAGGGAGGGTGGGACATTCGCTTTCAGTGCTATCAGGCTAAAGTTAGCATTTTCCAAGATCTCCTACTGCACCTTTAATTTTATATATAGTAATATATTTTTAACACTGTATAAATTAATATTAATGAATTATGAATTACATAAATATATAAATAATATATATATGTGTGTGCATGTGTGTGTGTGTGTGTGTACACTTGTTAAATTATATTTGTGATATGATAAATTATATTTGTTTGATTAATATTAATGTATACAAAGCTAATTTCATTTATCAGTAACATTAACCAATATTTATAAATGTTGTTTATAAACTGTTAAAAACAATGTTAAAAAATATTTAATTATAGATTTAAATATAAATTAATTAGGGGTTGACCGATATGTGTTTTTCAGGGCCGATGCCGATACCGATTATTACAGATCAAGTAGACCGATTCATTTACATGTTAGAAATGTATGTGTACTAGCATAACCTCTCATAATTCCTCATTAATTATTTTCTGATGACTAAAACATAACTTACAATAGCAGAGGTGACTATTCAATTCATCATCTAATGCACATCAAAGGATTAACTTTAAAAAAAATTTATATAGTAAGTGTAAATAATTTAATTGTCTTCATAGCTATATTGTAGAAGTTGTTAAGAAGACTGCAACTATTTTCATGAAACTATAACACTAATAGCCTACTAATAGTTCAATAGCCTATTGAAATGTCTTGGCCTATGTGACACTTGAAATTCCAGTTAGTTTTAATTTACAGTACAGTGCAAATGAAGGCATAAATCAATTTAATTTATAAAACATGGAAGAAATAGCGTATTGTGTGATTATTCTTTTCAACAAAAGTTGTAATAATTGTTGTAGTAGGCTAGTATTATGTATATTATACTGCACCACAGTAATATATTTCTGATAATTTTTTTAAGCTAACCCAAACTTGGGTACAAACATGTAATATCTAATACAGCAGCGTTTGTGAGCGGAGTGCTGCTTTGTGTACAGCTTTACCGGGGAAACCTTGATCTCTACTATTCCAAAGGCATCTCCTGCTGGCAGAGAATGAATTTGCATTTATATGCCGCCACAAACGAGTGTAAGTCTGTGGGAAACACCGCCGTTCTACTCAAATAAAACTGTCAAATGATCATGAAGTGACTCTCAGAGAGTCAGAGCAGTTCTGGAGATGTTGTTCATGTATTTATGTCCTCATGTAGTGAGACGACAGAAGCTGAAATCACCGCGAGCGTCGCACACTTTGTATGTGTAGAAAACAAATTCTGTGCCATTTACATACACATAGCAGGATTAATATTTAAATAGTACTTTTGCGGCTTAATATTTACAGATACTAGTCCATATCGCGACTCTATTTAAGTGTACTGCCCTACTTTTGATTAATTCATCCAAAACTGAGACAAATTCCGTGACATTCCGCGTCATACAGAAAATTCCATTTATATGACTGGATTCCACGATTCCATACACATTTTCTGCATCGCAGAAATCTTAGATAATATTGAGGTGTTTTGCAACTTCAGTGTAACGCGAGTGGATTGTGATTTATTGCAAATTAAGCAACGTCTGCTGCTGCCTTACCTTTGAGAGACAACTGATGCATGATCACTGAAGCAGCTGCAGTTAGCAAGCGCTTTCGGAGTGAGAGTGAATTCATCATTGATTGGTCGGACTCGTGACTCCCAACAAATCAGATGGGTGGTGGGTGGAGATTGCTTTAGGCCACAGAGTGGTGAGTTCTGACAGGCTTCATCAGAGCCAAATAGTGCATTTCAAAATTAAGTTCTTTTATCGGCGAATCGGTTTTGAAAATGACCGATACCGATAATGATAAAAATGCTTAATATCGGCCAGGCCGATAATCGGTCAACCCCTAAAATGAATAGCATACACACAAACACACACAATTACCATTAACCAAGATTATTTAATGTTGTTTTTAAAAAATATGGTACCAGAGGCATTAAGTAATGTTTAATCACGTAAAGTGCTACCAAAATACTCGGTTTTAAAAAGGTTAACTCTGGCTAGCTGCAGTTAGCAAGTACTCTACTTCATGCAGTAGTTAACCATTTTTTCCCCCTCACTAACTCTACTTATATTTCACCTGGTCCAAATCTCCCTGAAATTACCCTTGTAGTTTTGTGAACAGCAATTTATGATCATCTAGCATGATCGGAGTAATACCCATAATTCAACCTGAGCTGTGGTCCCAACATATCCCATCCATCTTACTCTGATAATAAAGCCAATGATTGGACTCTCGCTAGCTCTTCACAGGGTCCACAAAGTCAGAGCCCGACTTTCAATTTAAATTGAATTTCCTAATCAGAGGTGACTCTAGAGACTCCCATTTTATATTTTAGCCAATTACTGAGTCACAAAGTCAAAGCTAACCTCTTCCCAAGTACCTTACATGAACTCAGCTGGAATTTGAATTTCTCTGCCTATTACAACACGCTCTATGTGCTGCCGTAGTGCATTACACCTGGTGACATCAAAGAGCAAACGCAAAGCCATTTTAAACGGAGAGCATCTATTCTCTGTCCTGTCATGCAGTACCTCTCTAAAACCCTGACAGCAGTTAGCTTGTCTCCTTATCGCGTCTGACCCTGAGAGTCCTGTGAAATTAAGCCACATGCACCTTTTCTAGCAGAAAAAAGGGTTAGTGAGCGAATTACATTGTTCTACTGACATAATCTAAAGTTAAGTGAAGATTAGGCATGGACCGGTATGAGATTTTGATGGTATGATAACCTTAAGCAAAAATATCACGGTTTCACGGTATCACGGTATTGTCATTACAGGTCTAAAATGTTTTTAAATGACCTGGTAAAAAAAAATATATATATTTTTTAAAAACAATATATTTTGTTTTTGAGCAACATACAGAATATTAGGAACAGTAGAATTTGTTAATTTTTTCTTTGATTTGTTTCCTAAAAAGAAGAAAAATAAAGACTGACATCTTTATTTAACCTAAATTATTTAATTTTAGTTATATATAATTCATATACATATCATTTCATATCATTTAGTTATATAATTTCATATACATAATTTGATTTAATAATAACCCAATTTGAAGCAAAAACAGAATGTTCTGATTAGCTTTGTGAAATTATACTACATGCCTGAACGAAACAAACAGCAGAAGCTCTGAATGAGACGCAGATTCACTCTCTGACAGCAGGAGGCGCCTCTGGAACACCACATACGGCGTTTCCTTGGTTACCGCTGTAAACAAAGCAGCTGCGCTGAAACACTGCTTTAATATGAACTATACAGAGACGAGATTAAAAGAAAATACCACGTAAACTTTTCTGAAGACAGTCAGTTCCCCTCAGAGAACAGTGAGTGCTACACAGGGCCATAGACATAATAAATACCTAGACGCCTCATTGGCCGCTCGACCGCATCGACCGCACGCCGCCATATTGGTGAAGGCAACTCTCATATCGGGACAGGCGAAAACATACCTGACTCGTCGGCAGCTTGGGCATCTACAAACCGTCGCACAATAATAAAAACAGATCTCGGGGTATTATCTTTCACAGGTAAGACTGAACAGTTGTTTCTGTATGTTTTTTGGTCATTTTTAGCTTTATGTTGACAGCTTAATTAGCCAACAGTGTCAGACTATTAATAGCTAGCGATATCGCTAGTAAGCTGTGAAAGCTGAGACTTTATAT
>NW_015548184.1:3111168-3112160 GCF_001515605.1 Sinocyclocheilus anshuiensis
CTGAAGCACAAGAAAAGCTAAAATGTTGGGGTTGAAGACAGAGAAAGCAATGAAACAACTTAATTTCATTTAATGTACATTCAAATTACAAAACATGTATATGTCAGTTATACTACATTAACATTAGAATTGTAAACCGAAAAAATCAATCAAATCAACAAGTGAGACAAGTGTGTTTTCACAATTTCTTACGAAAATTCATAATTTTCCAAACCTAACTAAATAACTGGAGGCAGAGTTATTTTTAACTCCAAACTTCTGAAATCGGTTGATAAATGTAAACGCTATCGTGTTTTTATCAAGAAAAAACCGCAGCTCCCCCGTTTAACTCCATTTATTTTTAAGGCAGTCTTGCCTTCACAAACATGGCGGATGCGTTGACGTATCGCAGCAACGGCTCAAAGCGGCCAATGAGGCGTCTAGGTATTTATTATGCCTATGCACAGGGCTGCCAACTTTTGATTTCAGCTTGGAGTGAAAAAAAAAACCTTGCATCACAGGAAGTGTATTGTGATTTGTCAAAACATTACAATGAAACAGGTTTACTGACAACATAAAATAAACAAATTAACTAACTTCTTTCTACATAGGGCATACAGCATATTAGTTACTAACCTAAATGACGGACACGCATAGCGTGTGACGAGGCTTAACATCTTAAAAAAAGATGAGAAAAATGGAAAGAATTTTTCATAATCCGTTTAAATATTCACAAATAATATTTTATTTTAAAATACACATACAATTAGGAGTTAATTTGTGCAAATGTTGTAAAAGCAAAACAACAAAATGTTCCTTGCCACATTCGGTTACGAATTACGTGAATCACGTAAATGATCAAAACGGTCGTCGAGTAGTTTGCATCACAGAATATTACTGTTGGTTATTTAACATTTCTGTTGTAAAACAGCTGTCAAATAATAAATGTTTTCCTACTTACCTCACACTCTTTCACTGTTAAAAACTGCCATGGTGTTGCGCTGGATCAGTAA
>NW_015548184.1:3112191-3121399 GCF_001515605.1 Sinocyclocheilus anshuiensis
TGCACGCGTTGCGCGTGTTTTGCTTGCTTGAGTGTTTCTGCATTATATGAGTGGCTTTGGAATATAAATCGCAGCACATTTCAGATGAAAAAAAACGCACCTTCTATTTCTGAAAATATCACAGTTAGGAGATTTATAATGTGTGGTTCCCTGCATTATTACAGCAAAGCTCGTGATTACGGTACTGAGCCGCTGCAATGGAGCAGCTCTAATGCTATTAAATTAAAGATGATGTACCACAGAGGTACAGGACACTATAGTTCATTTATGTAAGTGAGGATAGAAAAATAAAGTAAACTGTGACAAATTATACCCAAAAATTCTTCATACAGTGGACTACCAGTAAAACTGATACAAATTTGGGACCAAAAATTATTCAGACCGAGTCTGGGGAAAAAAAATGAAGATCAGGTTTGCATAAAGCTGGGTGACAGCATGCCCAGGAGACTACAGGCTGTCATTAAGGCTAAGGGTTGCCCGACAAAGTATTGATAGTTGTGTAAATACTGTCATACTAACAGCTGTCTGAATCATTTTTGGTTGATTGTAATCCATTACATACCTTTCTATCAAAGTTATCTAACATTATCAAGCTGAATTTGTTCTGACACAGTTTAACTCGGAGTTATTGTCATATTTTATTGCCATTTTCTAAACTATAGTGAATAAACTGTTATAATGTGATAAATGTTGAAGGTTTCTGAATCAAGTTTGGTTTGACTGTATCTATTTGATAAATCAAGTTAACCAACTAACATTATACATACTCTTTTGGTTTCTGCACCCATTATTTAAAAAAATGTACAAATGCAATAAAAATATCGGTATCGGTCCTTGGTATCGGAAAGTACCAAAAATAATAGTGTCGTATCGGGCGAGTACTGGAAAAAATGGTATCGGTGCATCCCTAGTTTGAGGAGACATGAAAAACAGCGCATACCGCAGGAACGGTATAATGGAAAATATAAGCGGTTTTGAAACCGTGACATTTTCAAATCACGGTATACCTTGAAACTTGAAACCGGCCCATGCCTAGTGAAGATAAGAAATGCTGTTCTCCACAAACAATAAAGATACAACACCTTACACCTTACTATTGAGATTTGGACACAATGGAAAAACCACAGCAACCAGCATAGTCTAAATAATTCCCGAACGGTTGACTCTTTTAAGTCATTTCTGTTTAGTGAATCAAACAATTGTGCGACACTTAAATAAGTGTAGTTACTGATTTGTTGTTTATATGATGTGTAGTTAAAGATAAATATTTGTACTGAATTTTGTCAATGAATGAACAAATAAAACAACAAATGAAGGAATGACCGACCAAACGACTGAACAAACAAATAAACCAACAAATAACCAAAGGAACAAACAAATAACAACGGACAAACAAAAATAAACAATGCCACATTTTTTGTTTGTTCATCAAAACAAGTGAAAAAATAAAAAGAACAATGAATAAGCAAAAAATAAAAGAATAAATGAATGAGCGACCAAACAAATTAACAAACAAAATGAATCAAACAAAATAAACCAACAAAGAATTAAACTGACCAAAAAAAACAAACAGAGAATTACATTACTTTTTCAGAATTGTCTTCCTCAAAAGTGCTAAAGTGCTACAGAAAAAAAATTAACCAAAAAAAAAAAAAAAAACGAACAAATTACCGAAAATACAAACAAACAATTATACCACATTTCAATTATCGCACCATTAGAATTGCCTTACTTTTTTACTGTCTTCCTCAAAAGTGCTAAAGTGCTACAGATAAAAAAGTAACAAAAATCAAACAACTAAAGTTAAACAAACAAATTAACAAATATACAGACAAACAAGCAATGATACCACATTTTTTGTTCATTTGCCATTAGAATTGCAATTTTTCCAAAAATATCTTCCTCAAAACTACTGAAAGAATTATTAAATAGCCGTTAGGGAATCATCATCATCCCTAGTTAGTCTTGAACTGTTGAGCAAAAACAATCAAAAACATCTTCGCAGCAACAAATTCCACATAATACATCCTTTCCTATTCTGAATAAATCAATGTCATTTGAAAATCAAATGTACACATGCCTTCAAACCACATACAAAAGTGAATCACTGAACTTTGTGTACAGAACTTTATTATGCGCTTTAAGCATACAAATCTAAGGAGGAGCATTATGATTCTAAATATGAGAAAACTGCAAAAAATAACAGCTGGATTTGCAAACAGCAAAGTTTCTCTCCAAAGCGCGATGCAAGATCCGCAGACAGCAAGTGCACGAGCTCACCAACTGGACTAAACCTCAAACAGCATGTAAGAACAAGTGGAATTAAAGCAGCTGCTGAGTTGAGAGATTGACAGACATGTATTTAGCCTCTGGCTGTTTTTCATATGCGTCTGACTTTGTGCCCACTTTAAAAGGTCTCTTAATAAATAATCCCCACAAGGGGGTGCCCCCTACCTCTACGCTAACTATTTCACAGTCGTAATTAAACCACAAATACATTTAGTCATTTAAAACAAGTCTTTGAGTCAATCGCTCACTGCAGGGAGGTTACTTTACTTTTATTAGTTGCTATTTATTCTTAATGCAAAGGCGGACACTTTATGTTCATTTCAAACTGAAATCCTCAGCAGGTGCTCAAGCTTTGACCATTTCATGCGTCCGACTGCTTGTTTTTTATACAGACATCAACTGACTAACTAAAGAAACCATGTAGGGCATTTCCACACCTGCAGAGCTATACAATTTTGTATTTTAAAAAGCCTGAAATAAATAAGCTTCTATCAGAATTTTTGACACCAATAGGTGGGGTTTTGTCAGCGAAAGCAAATGTAACACTGACCTAAGCTGGCTACTCACATTTTGCTGTCAAACAAAGCTGATTACCTGTCATAATAGTGTAGGTAGTGCATGGCCTGACAACCTGCTTATGTAACACCTGTGTGGAGTGGCTGGAAGCTCTTCCATCCATGCACACCTGAGACAGATCATCATGGCCTGCTATGATGCAACAAGAGAGGGTGGTTGACACAAAATATTGTGTGCAGAAATTATGGTTCCTTAACCAACTAACATTATACATACTCTTTTGGTTTCTGCACCCATTATTTAAAAAAATGTACAAATGCAATAAAAATATCGGTATCGGTCCTTGGTATCGGAAAGTACCAAAAATAATAGTGTCGTATCGGGCGAGTACTGGAAAAAATGGTATCGGTGCATCCCTAGTTTGAGGAGACATGAAAAACAGCGCATACCGCAGGAACGGTATAATGGAAAATATAAGCGGTTTTGAAACCGTGACATTTTCAAATCACGGTATACCTTGAAACCGGTAATCGGCCCATGCCTAGTGAAGATAAGAAATGCTGTTCTCCACAAACAATAAAGATACAACACCTTACGAAATCATATTGAGATTTGGACACAATGGAAAAACCACAGCAACCAGCATAGTCTAAATAATTCCCGAACGGTTGACTCTTTTAAGTCATTTCTGTTTAGTGAATCAAACAATTGTGCGACACTTAAATAAGTGTAGTTACTGATTTGTTGTTTATATGATGTGTAGTTAAAGATAAATATTTGTACTGAATTTTGTCAATGAATGAACAAATAAAACAACAAATGAAGGAATGACCGACCAAACGACTGAACAAACAAATAAACCAACAAATAACCAAAGGAACAAACAAATAACAACGGACAAACAAAAATAAACAATGCCACATTTTTTGTTTGTTCATCAAAACAAGTGAAAAAATAAAAAGAACAATGAATAAGCAAAAAATAAAAGAATAAATGAATGAGCGACCAAACAAATTAACAAACAAAATGAATCAAACAAAATAAACCAACAAAGAATTAAACTGACCAAAAAAAACAAACAGAGAATTACATTACTTTTTCAGAATTGTCTTCCTCAAAAGTGCTAAAGTGCTACAGATAACAAATTAACCAAAAAAAAAAAAAAAAACGAACAAATTACCGAAAATACAAACAAACAATTATACCACATTTCAATTATCGCACCATTAGAATTGCCTTACTTTTTTACTGTCTTCCTCAAAAGTGCTAAAGTGCTACAGATAAAAAAGTAACAAAAATCAAACAACTAAAGTTAAACAAACAAATTAACAAATATACAGACAAACAAGCAATGATACCACATGTTTTGTTCATTTGCCATTAGAATTGCAATTTTTCCAAAAATATCTTCCTCAAAACTACTGAAAGAATTATTAAATAGCCGTTAGGGAATCATCATCATCCCTAGTTAGTCTTGAACTGTTGAGCAAAAACAATCAAAAACATCTTCGCAGCAACAAATTCCACATAATACATCCTTTCCTATTCTGAATAAATCAATGTCATTTGAAAATCAAATGTACACATGCCTTCAAACCACATACAAAAGTGAATCACTGAACTTTGTGTACAGAACTTTATTATGCGCTTTAAGCATACAAATCTAAGGAGGAGCATTATGATTCTAAATATGAGAAAACTGCAAAAAATAACAGCTGGATTTGCAAACAGCAAAGTTTCTCTCCAAAGCGCGATGCAAGATCCGCAGACAGCAAGTGCACGAGCTCACCAACTGGACTAAACCTCAAACAGCATGTAAGAACAAGTGGAATTAAAGCAGCTGCTGAGTTGAGAGATTGACAGACATGTATTTAGCCTCTGGCTGTTTTTCATATGCGTCTGACTTTGTGCCCACTTTAAAAGGTCTCTTAATAAATAATCCCCACAAGGGGGTGCCCCCTACCTCTACGCTAACTATTTCACAGTCGTAATTAAACCACAAATACATTTAGTCATTTAAAACAAGTCTTTGAGTCAATCGCTCACTGCAGGGAGGTTACTTTACTTTTATTAGTTGCTATTTATTCTTAATGCAAAGGCGGACACTTTATGTTCATTTCAAACTGAAATCCTCAGCAGGTGCTCAAGCTTTGACCATTTCATGCGTCCGACTGCTTGTTTTTTATACAGACATCAACTGACTAACTAAAGAAACCATGTAGGGCATTTCCACACCTGCAGAGCTATACAATTTTGTATTTTAAAAAGCCTGAAATAAATAAGCTTCTATCAGAATTTTTGACACCAATAGGTGGGGTTTTGTCAGCGAAAGCAAATGTAACACTGACCTAAGCTGGCTACTCACATTTTGCTGTCAAACAAAGCTGATTACCTGTCATAATAGTGTAGGTAGTGCATGGCCTGACAACCTGCTTATGTAACACCTGTGTGGAGTGGCTGGAAGCTCTTCCATCCATGCACACCTGAGACAGATCATCATGGCCTGCTATGATGCAACAAGAGAGGGTGGTTGACACAAAATATTGTGTGCAGAAATTATGGTTCCCTTCTGAGGGAACTTCAAACTGCGTCCTCTAGGGGTCGCTATGGGGAACGCCTTCAGCGTGACCGGTGTCTGAAGCATATATCTAAACACGACAATAACATTGGCTGGCGACCGCCCGTGATATCATCACCCGGTGCGACCTCAGTATAAAAGGGTGCCAGGAGAACACGTTATCCTCTTCTTTGTCTTCAGGACTGTTTTGTTTGAAGCGTGCATTTCCGGTATTATTCTTTTTTACCATGGTGAGCACTAGTAAGGCGTTTAAGAAGTGTGTGGATCCGTGTCTTTGTTATTTGACACCTGATGACACACACGATCTTTGCGTCTTTTGTTTGGGCGAAGAGCACGCGCACGCGATGTCCTCAAGGGGGCAGTTTGCGCGCACTGCAAGCTTTTTTTCTATGAAAAAGCTCCGCTCTCGTTTGTCTCTCTTTTCGAGGAAAGAGGGACAGCCATGAGCTTCCCGTAGTTCAGGACCCTCCGATGCTGAGGCACGGAGGAAAATGAGCTTGTGGGGATCGCAGATGGACCTGGCTAAAGAGTTAAAAAAGGGTTTTTTCCTTTTCGCGCTAATCAGTCACAGATGAGAGTGTGCTACTGGACGACGATGCTATCTCTCTTACATCGTCTAATCCAGCGACTAGTGCTCTGCTGGCTCAAAGCCAGGATGAGCAGGAGATGTCAGATGAGGACGAAGAAGTCGAGACTGAGTCCTCCCAATACTCCTGCCCCACGTATGATGAGCTGCTTGAGGTTATGGATCGCGCCACAGCGAGGCTTGACTTGCCGTGGAAGAAGGCCAAGAAGGTTACGCCTCGAGGCTGCCTCGACGAGTGTCTCCTTTCTAGCCATAGCCAGCTCAGCTCAGGTGAGCCTTCCATTTCTTCCCCATTTCCATGTGGCGATCGAGAAGGCTTGGAAAAATCCATTCTCGTCTCGCATCCATAGATTCCAGCATACTAGTTATGCCAACATTGAGGGGATGCGTGAGAATGGTTATGAGAAGATGCCCCCTGTTGAAGAGATGCTGGCCTGCTATCTCTCTATGGAAGAGACATCTTCTCTTAAGGCTCCTTCCCTGCCGTCCAAACCCCTTCAGCAGTGCTTAATTTGAGCCGGATCCTTTTCCCGAAAATATCAGATTTTGGAATTTTGCGTTCCGGTATTTGTTATTAAAGATCCAGCATTAACAAGTGCATTAGATTGTGACAGTGTGTGCGTGCATACGAGACAGAGCGAGGTTTATGTAGATGTATTTGGAACATGATTTGTAGATTATGTATTGGTCCTCAACATATTATTGACCAATCAGCTTTCTTAAGTTCAAAATCGCTCTCGTTGATTGGTGCTACTGCTTAACCCACTCTCTCCACTCTTTTGTGAGCAGCGGAACGTTTGAAGAGAGTGTAATAATACCAGAAATAATACCAAATAAAGTGAAATATTATAATGTATAAACATTATAAACATTCTAATCATAGCTTAATTCCCCTCACTCCAAAACAAATCATTTAAATGTAAGGGTATGCAGAACAGATCAATAATGAAAAAAATATAAAGCTAAAGAAACCAAAACAAAGCGAAACTGAAAGTACCTTTGGGCTCACGCACATCTCTCATTCAGCACAAATCCAATGTTTCCATATTCGCAATTTATTTCAGTGTTAAACTATTATTTATAATGTAGACTAGGCTTCATGCGCGTTCACATATCGACGGAAAAAATCATCCTCTTCACATGCGCAAAAATGCGTTTGGCATAACATCAGCTGTAGACCCGGTTATACTACGGACTCTTTCAATTTATATGTTTGATAATGATTGATAATGAACAGACTGCGATGGCAAGTTTGAATTGCTAGAATATGTGGCGTGTGTGTGTGTGTGTGTGTGCGCGCGCGAGGCGCCGGCAAGATCAAACAGCTGACACATTAAATACTCAATTTTTGGTCATACAGATAAGAGTAAGACAACCCGCAAAGTGTTTAAAAAAACTAAGACTAGCTTCTCTATTCTTTTTGTATTCTATACATTTCTTTTCTTTTTATTTATTATACAATTAACAAAAGCAAAACAGGCCTCTAACACTTTCTATTCTATCGGTTTTCTTTTTATTTATTAGGCCTATATAATAAAAAAAAATCTTGCTATGTGTACTACGTTAAGCTGAGACTTGTTATAGCACTTGCGTATCATTGCTCTTTTGTTAATTTTGATTGCTTCCATTGTCCTCATTTGTAAGTCGCTTTGGATAAAAGCGTCCGCTAAATGACTAAATGTAAATGCAAATGTTTACTTTTATTTTTGCACACTGGCAAAGAACATTTGTGTTTTTTTAATTAAGCAAACAAACAGGAATGCGCGTTCTTTCATCTCGGTTCTTGGTTTCCTTTCCATGAACTTGTTTGCGGATCGCCGTGCCTCACATCTGTTTTATATCTGTTAATTATTTATGTCAGATATATTTCGCATATTTATACCTTTTCTATTTAGATTATGATTGTATTTTATTTTTATGGAAACAAATTTTGTTATTTTTTAAGTAACTTGCATATATTTGCCTTAAATCATCCTGGCAACCTATTTTTGACCCAGGGTTTGAAAACCTAGGCTGTATAGTTAGGTCCATGCAGAAACCTGTGAACGATGCTCTTATAGTTGTGTCATCACCGTTTAATGACGTCATTGAATGTTCCGGGAAAACTGAAGTTGTATTGTCAGTGTCGGTCACGGCGCCTTTTAACTGCTGATTTGGATCGGGCAATGTTTCATTTACAAATTAAGCACTGCCCTTCAGGATACATCTCGTTCGAATGGCAGGGCATACGCGGCAGCAGGTCAGGCTGCAGCCTTGTTGCACACCATGGCGGTGCTTCAGGCTTATCAGGCTAATCTGCTGAAAGACCTGGATAAAGGTCAGGGTCTTTCTTCTGATGAGGTGGCTGAGTTGCGTCGCACCACAGATCTTGCTCTCCGTGCCACTAAGCAGGCCGCCACTGCCATTGGCAGATCCATGGAGGCCATGGGGGTTACGGAGAGACATCTGTGGGTGAATCTGGCGGATATCGGGTCGAAAGAGAAGGGCTTTCTTCTTGATGCGCCAGTTTCCCCTTCTGAGCTTTTCGGCACTTCCGTCGAGATGGTGGTCGAGAAGTTTAAGGAGGCCAAGACGCGCTCGGCTGCCTTTAAATCCTTCATTCCATGAAGGTTCAGGTCTGAGTCCGAACAACAAAGGGGTCCTGGCCCGTCTCGATCTAAGGATCAAAGGCGGGCTCAGAAGACTAGTGTCACGACTCGCGCCCCTCTCCCCTGCCTGCGGGTAGGGCTCAAAAGGGGCGTGGGTCTAAGGGTGTCAGGCAAGATTTGAGGGAGGTGATCCAGACTAGGCGTTCGGTTAGGTAGGAACCTCCTGCTTTTGCATTGCAGTCTCTTATGCTGGGCCTATGATTGAGGTAAGAGGGATTTGTGTTACTGAGGAAACCCCTCTTGTATGCTTCTGCTCTGAGGAGCAGTGAGCTCTGTACGCATGAATGGTTATTGGGTCCCGCTATTTCTTCAGATTCTATCAGGGCTGGTTATACGGAACCCATGCTCTCTATTGAGGTAGAGAGCATGAGACTGTGTTCAGCTGCACCAGTGGACTGTCTCTTATTCTCTGCTCTGTGCCATTGACATCAGGTAGCTGGGCCGCTTGCTGCCTCCCTGATAAGCTGCCTCTATTTGGGTCAAGCCAGGCAGTGCTCCCCTCACCCCGGAGGGTTGTCTTTGAGCCTGCCGATTGAGCATCTGTGGACTTCTCTCATTGAGTCCTCCGCTCGTTTGCGCTCCATTGAGGAG
>NW_015548184.1:3121427-3121602 GCF_001515605.1 Sinocyclocheilus anshuiensis
GCGATATGGTAGAGTTGGTACTTAGTGCTCGCCTGGTTTCTGGCATGCACTCCCCTCAGCATGGTGGCGTGGGTATACAGTTCCACATAGCGACCCCTAGAGGACGCAGGTCGAAGTTCCCTCGGAAGGGAACGTCTCAGGTTACGTATGTAACCATTGTTCCCTGAGGAGGGGA